>NW_027491217.1:0-256772 GCF_021521415.1 Bidens hawaiensis | reverse complement strand
AGGCCACAACTATCCTTCGCCCCTTACCGTCATTATTTATATATAAATGTGAGTGTATGAAAAGAAATAAAAAAAAGGCATAAGACTAGTAAACTTAATTGAAAAAAAAGGTTAACTTTTTTGAAATTAATTAAATGTTAGGCTTAGGGGTATACCTTAACGTCCAGTAAGTTAAAACTGATTTGAGAGGGGTTATTGAGTGACATACCACTCCTTTCATGGTTAAGAGGCGTTGAAAACAAGATGGGTTAAAATGTTACCTGACTTTAAATTCTTTACACATACATAAACAAATGATTTAAGAATTAATTGGTTCATATTTCCACTAAAATCGCATTATCACGTAAGTTGTTAATGTTGGAGATATATGATGCTTATTGTGTAAGAAACAACCTTAATTCGCATTGCTTTTAATGGTCTATTAAGGTATGTGTAATGGAGGGGCTACAAATTAGGTGAATTACGACACGTGACGCCCAATCAGTAAATTTGTTTTTGAGGTATAATGGTGTTGTAGCCTTACACACACACAGACATATATATATATATCACACAAACATAATAATATAATAATAATATCTACACAACCAACGGCGACAAATTCCTTGCGCCGCCCCCATTATCGCCCCTGAGGGCGGTGTGCTTGCCCTCATCACCCCAAATTCGTCGTAAATTCCCGCTTAGTACGGATAGCCTTATACATGATTGGGTAAAGATACCAAGGCATGTTGGATTTGATAAGCAAACACAAAAACAATAAGGAGGAAAATCATGGGGTGTAAACGGTCTTGACTGTTACATTTTTACATTTTGCATCTCTCTTTTTATATTATTTCATTCTTTTTTATAAAAACTCGCCCAATAAACAAGAAATATTTCTTTCAACTAAAATAAATAATCAACTACAATACATTATACAATAATCCTCACTTTTGGTTTAGTGGTAGGAGTTTTGGATTCTTCGGTGAAAACTCAACTTCAAATTCCACTTGTATCACTTTTGATGGATTATGGCAATGAAAGACTTGAGCTACGCTATCCTTGACCCACCCAGGTTTTTGTCAATCTATGTGTTACGTCAGAGATTTAAGCTCTTGTGGTGGCATAACGACTGTCAAGTGGCAGCCGGAAGTATGATTTCTCTCGGAACGCAAGCCAAACTTTAAAACCAACATATGTCCGGTTAAAACAACATAGTTCAGCTAAAAGTGGGGCGACACCCGCAATGGAGCTCTCAAAAACGAGGCAATGTTCAAAATACTCCAAAATTATTAAAAAAAAAACATTTATACTAATATTTGGATTGGATCTTCTTCCCAACATAACTCTTCTTCCTTCTGGTTCCATGAGCTTCAGAAGAACCCCACATTCTTCCACCAATGCCACCAAGCTTTCATCTTTACTTCACCAATCCATCCAACACCCAAAACCCATTTCCCAAATTACCCCTAAACCCCAATTACCCACCATAATAACAACATCAAACCCTAACACCGCAATACACTATTTCAATTACATGATCCTCTTACAACCCATCCCACCAATCTCCAAATTCAACCAATTACTCGCTTCCGTTTCAAATACCCATCTCGCCATCATTCTTTACCGCAAATTGAACAACACCCATCTCCCAATTTGCCCTAATTTGATCACTTTTAATATTATTCTTGATTGCTATTGTAATGTTAATGAAGTGGGTCTTGGATTTGGGGTTTTAGGGGTTATTTTAAAAAAGGGTTTTGTTGCTAATTGTGTTACTTATACTTCTTTGATTAAAGGGTTAGTTAAGGTTAAGGGTGACAATAATAATAATATTCTTGAAGCGGTTCGAGTGTTTAAAAAGATGGTTTTTTTTAGGGGTTAGGCCTCATGGGGTGACTTATGGGACTTTGGTTAATGGGTTGTGTCGAGCGGGTAAGGTGGATGTTGCGGTTAGGTTTCATGAAGATGTTATGAGGGGGGATGCGAGTTTAGGGTTGGTTTGTAAGCCGAACGTTGTGTGTTATAGTATGTTGATCGAGAGTCTTTGTGAAAACGGACGTGTGAGTAAGGCGAAGGAGATTTTTCACGAGATGAGAGTGCGAAGGATTTCGCCGGATGGGGTTTCGTTTAGTTCGTTGATTAGTGGTTTGGCTTTTCTAGATTTAGACGAGGCGAAGTGTTTGTTTTTCGAGATGGTTGACGAAGGGATTTGTCCGAGTGTGACCGTGTTTAATCTTTTGGTTAATTTGTTTTGTAGAGACGGGAGATTGAATGAGGCGAGCGGATTGTTTGAGTTGATGGGTCGGAAAGGAGTAAAGCTTGAAGCTTTATTGTATAGCACGTTGATGCATGCGTATTGTTTGGAGGGAAAGATTGATAAAGCGAAAGAGTTGTATGTATCGATGGTGGATAATGGTATTGACCCCGATGTTCAAGTTCACAATGTGCTTATTAACGGGTATGTCAAGATTAGGAGAGTAGAAGAAGCTTTGTGGATATTTAAACAAATGATTCGTGAAAATATTAAACCAAATGTTGTTACGTATAACGCGTTATTAACGGGTCTTTTACAGAAAGGTGATGTTTTGGGTGCACAAAAGTTGTTCGATGAGATGCCGGTTTATCATCTCACTCCAAGTTCCTGTACGTATAACGTATTATTAACCGGACTTTGTAAAAAAGAGCATGTTTTGAAAGCTTTAGACTTGCTTCAAGTTTTAGAAAATAACAGGGTTGAATTAGGGATTAGGGTTTATAACTCGATGATTGACGGATTGTGTAAAAGTGGACGTGTGGAGACCGCTTGGGACGTTTTTACAAAATTGCCGTCAAAAGGGTTAAAACCGACCGTGGTGACGTATACGATCATGATACACGGGTTTTGTAAAACGGGTCAGTTAAAAAAGGCGGATTTTTTGTTTCTTGAAATGATTGAGAATGGGTGTGCTCCAAATGCGGTTACTTTTAATGCGTTTATGAGAAAAGGTTTGGATATTCGACCCAAAGTGGTCGAGTTGGTTAAGAAAATGGTGGAGAATAAAGTCAAACCGGATGCTTCCACGGTCTCGTTGATGGTAGATTTGTTATCCAAAGATGAAAAATATAAGCAATATTTGGATATGCTTTCAGCGGTTCTTGAAGTAGGCTAACAGTTAACATTTTTGATCATATATTGTGAATTTTAACAAGAGAAGAGCAAAAGAAATGACGGGAAAACTGTCATAATCGATGTCTTACAAAGCTTGATTTGGGAAGCTTTAAGCTGGTATATCATCCATGTCAGGCTGCACATCCAGCAGGTAATTAGCCCCCCCCCCAAAATAAATAAATAAACCGTATGCCATAGATCTAATGGATTATACATTAGGGGTGGTTGTTTTGCTAATTAAGGCTTTTTAAAGCAATATGTTTTGGTAAATATAGCGGATAAATGGTCAAAACCAATAACTAGATAGGAACTGAAAAAACTTTAAATACCTAAACGGATTGAAAAAGTTATAATACCCTAACAAGTACCTTTTTTCACAGATTTGTTTGTGGAAAACTTTATTGTGGAACTTTTCATTTGCTGTTTATCAGCAAAACAATCGGAGCAGCTGCAAGCTTTTTGAAGATTCAGTTAAAAAGAATTTTAAGAGGCATGCTAGGTGAGAAATTTTTTATTTTTATTCTTAAATTTATACGCTACATGAAGTTTTAAATTTATTTTGCAACTTGCAATACATGGATAGAGTTAAAAACACAATTCGATTAAAGTTATTGATACTAGGTTAAACATGCCAATAGTGCTGATCTTTGTAATTGATGATAACCACGTATTGGTTATCGAGTCTGAATAACAGTTATGGTTGCTATAACAATAGTGTTATTCATTTTGAGCTTACAGATGACCGTTACTAGTTTAATTATGCAACTTAATGTTTGCTTAAATCACTTAGTTATTCTCTAATGGCTCTCTTTAGCCTTTGGGCGTGTTATGTGCCAAAATGGTATGGTCGGGTAATAGGTAAACCGTAAACACAGATTTGAGTCAAAATGTGTCATGTTTACCTATACTTTCTTACTTTTTTAAAATACTAATCACCACCATGTTAAATGCAAATTCATTACAATCTTTTGCTTCTAATAATAAAATGTAGTACCAAATTTTAGAACAAATGTTTATGCATTTTGGAATGATTATCTAATTATCAGTTTTTAATGTTTGGCTACTTATGATTTTTGAGTCAAATAATCATTTCTATATGATTATTTGGTTCAACATCACATAATCCATTCTACAACTCACATCCAAAACTCAGAGTTGACCTTAAAAAGTCAAACTTTTTTTTCTTGGTCAATTGTACATGGCTTTATGGAGCTATTGATTCTTATGTTCAGTTTGCCTAATATTTGCTTATTTTTGCAGTGTTTATATTGGTGAGATTTTTGAAATATCGCTTCGAGGAGGTGATACGGGTTGCTAAATTTACAAGCGCCCAACAAGGTTTTTGAGCATAGTGGTCATATAGCGGTTAACTTTTCATTTTTTTTTAGTATTATTTTATTCTTTTAGATACATATAAAAACCATACCCAATGGGTAAAATTCATGTTGCAGATCAATTTATATCTCATATACTTGTATACATATTGGTACACACAACATTACAGTACATGATTCATTATTTCGTTTATACGGACAATTTCACCGTATGCTTTGTTATCTTTTCTTGGCACGTAAGTTGTTAATGAACCATGGCAGATCGTCGTGACTTGACTTATGGTACGTGCAATATGACTATTTTTTGCTGGTACGACAGGCATGACGCACAAACGTCGTGTAGATAGTGAGTCAATGGTGATTCTTTAGCCTCGAAAAGAAATCTATCTAAAGCAAAACTTACAGGTCCAGGGTGCAAACATGGAAAGATGAATCTTCCTTCATCTTGGCGGGATCTACATGAATATCCTTTTCGTTGACAACGTGGTACAAGAATTAAACTTTTTTTAGTCAAAATTCACACTTGAAGAATTTGGCGTATAATTGTTCTTTTTTCAAAAGATCCAAAATCAAATGTAAGTGTTTCTCATTGTCGGATTTAGATTTAGAATATATTAGGATATTGTTGATGAAAACAATTACAAACTTGTCTAAATGGCGTTTGCAAAAACGGTTCATAAGGTCCCTGAAAACCAAATGGCATGACCATGAACTCGTTATGACCATAACATGCACGAAAGGCGGTCTTTCGAATACCATTATCATGAACACAAAGTTGGTGGTACCCCGAACGTAGATCGAATTTTGAGAAACAATCAGCACCTTGAAGTTGATAAAAAAATCATCATTCTTGGTAAAGGATAATGGTTTTTGATAGTAAGCTTGTTGATTTCACGATAATCAACACAAATGCAAAAATATCCTTCCTTATTATTCACATATAGAATGGGTTCGCCCCAAGGCGAAGAACTAGGACAATTAAAAACTTTGTCGATAGCTTATAAATATTGTCAAATGAGGTTGAAAATTAGAAAAAGAAATCAGATTATGAGATACAGATGGATAGATTTACAGTTAAAAGTTAGATTGACGGCCTTGTTTCTTTCATTTCCAACAGCCCCTTAACTTAATAAACGACTTTTATCGTGAGAAGTGTACAAATAATTAGTGTAATTTAAATTTTAACACTAGAGTAATTATTATTATATTTTTGAACTAGAGTAATTTCTATTACACGTAATATCTTATTTTTTATTATAACATAATTACTTTTTATTATAACATAATTACACTAGTTTGTTATTTGTATGTTTAGTAGGATAATTTCATTTGCCCGGGATATTCAATTCAAAGAAACAGATTATAATAACTAAGTTTTGTTAAACCAAAAGAGTTTCACAAGTGTTGTCACAAACCAATGCTGCAGCTCAACTTCCTTTCTGCACAAACAAGAAAAGAGTTTCTTATGCTACTGAACTCAATAATTGATATTGTTGTTGTGTGCCTCTACTGTACGAACAAGAATATGATAATTGCTTTGATCTCACAAAGTAATTAAATTACACCAACCGGAACTTTACTTGACAAACAAAATAATTCAACTTTATATTAAGAAAACCAACTAATGGAAAAAACTTAATAAACCTATGTGAACCAAGGGTTTACATAACACCCTTAATTCGAGTCCTACTCGTATTCAAATACACAATTTGAATCTAACTCAAATACGTTTAGGATAAGACTAACTTAACTAAAATAAGACAAACTTATTAATAAATAATAAACGAATTATTATTTAAATCTCCTCCAAGCCACCCCATACCCTTAAATATCGTCTCGTTTAACAAGTTTCACCAACACCAACGATGACGGACAAGTCGAAACGAGGTTTGAAGAAACATGTCGGAAAGAACAAGTCGAAACGAGTAGTTTTTAAAAAATAGTCACCTGTGGTTCAAAAGAAACTGTTATAAAAAACGATTGACAAAAAATTTTAACGACACTAAATCGACTTGATTTAGTGACTGATCTTCGAAACTCGAATACCCTATGTGATTTTGGTTCTCTTGCAGTATAGAGACATGGCAATTTCTTTTAATATCTTGTTAAGATGATTTGTTATTCTTTAGCTCAACAAGTTAGGTTTTATTTTTTATTTTTTTATAACGATTTTCTTTTAATATATTTTTTTGTTTGTGGGGCTTCAACCCAAGATCTCACAAACCCTTCAAACCCGTAGTGTTTAAAGGTTTTGCCTTTGACAATGAACCACCAACCCAGTGTGTTTATAGTTTCAACTCAACAAGATTGGAGTATAAAACATGAACCAAAAACCAAACCATATAAATCAAAATGTTTTTAATTAATCAGTTAATCTTGTTACTTCTTTAAAATCGTGTCTATATAAGTTCATAAATCCTGAACTTGTATTGCAGCGTACGGATTGGTTTCGAAAAAAATTACGCGTCTAAATGTAGACTGTGATGTGTTGTTTTAAGTAGGGTTGTCATAACTCATAACATGTCAGACACGACACGATAAGACACGATGACCTGTTGTGCTAAACACGAACACGACAAGATAACTAATCGTGTCACTTTTTCCAAACACGAACCTGTTAAGTGACATGTTTAAAGACACAATGAGTAATACATGTTTAACAAAACCAAAATTTTCAAAACGGGCATAAAAGTCTTTAATTAATAGATAATTCATAACATATTTGAAACAAAAAACCACGAATCCATAACATATTATAAATAAAAGACGATAAATACATAACATATTTGAAAAAAAAAACCATAGATGCAAATCATAACATCCATAAAAAAGATAATATCGTGTGTGTTCTAACGACCATTAGTGAAATATCGTTTGTAATTATGACTTTAGGGGTGTATTTAATAAAAATCTAAACGGGTTACTAATAGGTTAACAGGTCTTTAACCTGTTATGACAGGAATTTAAACATGTCGTAACAGGTCGACCTGTTTAAGACACGAAACATGTTAAGCTCAAACCCAAACCTGTTAAAACTCGTGTCGTGTTAACAGGTCCGTGTCATAAATTGATAGCCCTAGTTTTAAGTATTGTGTGTATAACCAACCTGTAGCATCCATTTTCTGTATATCAATTATCAAACCATCATTTTCTACTTAAAACACAATATAAACATGACTTTTCAAAACATGTTATAAACCTCTCATTAAAAGTAATTATATTCAACCGTTTGCATTATAACTCAAAACAGTAAATACTCAAATACCATACTCAAACCTAAAGTCTTTTTAAGACCATATTAAGCAAGTGTTAACCTCAAAACACAGGTCAGCCAGCACCCTTTAGCCCCGTACCCAATAACGTCCATCACGATCCACTTGACAGTAAATGGGTCAGGTCAAATCGGAGCAGAACAGGTAGTCCTAAAATGTCCGGACTGGTTACACCGACTGCAATGCACAACCCGTTTCACAGGACCCCGATCGTCCGATCTCACCCTCCTCTTTCTCGGCCGCCCTGGTGGCCTAATCAACTTTGGTGGGTTAATAATAATATCAATCCCGTCACACTGTGAGGGTATATCCGTCCACATCGTCTTATCAGGAACCGGATGTATCGTTTGTGAATACGCTTTCCTGTAATTAGCCACCGTGAAGCAACTCTCGGTAAACCGCTGCACGTTTTGTCTCAACGATAAAAGCGCTGCCACTGCGTGCGCGCACGGGATCCCGTTAAGCTGCCATCCCCGACACAAACACCGCCGGTTTCTGAGATCAACAATGTTAGTCCCTTCATGTGAAATAACCTCGAATTCGGTGTCGTTTGCTTTAAGAACTTGATACGTTCGGGCCCGATCAATTGCTTCTGAAACCTGTCTCTCAGCAGACTGGACAAGAATCGAGGTCCATTGCATACTCATTTCTCGCCTCTCGTTAAACCATATCATTAACTGTCGGCGAATGCATTCCATCATTTGAACGATCGGGAGTCCGGAAGCTTCTAGAATCCATGGGTTTAGCGATTCGACTATGTTAGCCGTCAAGTGACCGAAACGGGTCCCTTCGAAACACGCGGTTGCCCATAAACGTGGTGGAACTCGTCTTATCCAATAAGCAGCTTCTTGAGATATCTCTTCGATTTCAAGAATCTTCGCTTCGAATTCCATTAACGTAAGCGCGCTTGCAGCGTCCCAAAGCAGGTTGACGAGCATCGTGTTGTTGAATTCTTTCCGAAAGCTCTCGCTAAGGTGGCGCATACAAAACCCATGGAAAGCCGTCGGGAAATTTACTTCGACGCTGTCTATGATGTTTTTGTGACGGTCGGATAATATTGTCAGTCTCGGCATGTTTTCGGTGTTGATTTCCAACAAATTATGAAGCTCAGAAAGAAACCACATCCAATTATCTTCGCTATCTTCATCGACAACACCGAACGCTAACAGGAATAACGCGCCGTCACCATCAAAACTTGTAGCGAAAAGCAATGTTCCAAGATACTTGCTTTTCAAAACGGTCCGATCGAGCCCGATAAGCGGTCTACATGCGTTTAAAAACCCGTAGATCGAAGCTTGATACGAGATAAAAAGCCGTTGAAAACAGTTATCATTTGGGTTCACGTAAACAGACGCGATACTGTCAGGATTTGTGCGACGAATCTGCTCACAATATAGAGGGAGAAAACGGTAATCTTCTTCAAATGAGCCGCGTAAAGCCGCCATGATCCGTTCTTTTCCTCTCCAGGCTTGTTTGTAAGATAATGTAATCCCGTGGGCACGATGGATTTCTTCAAGAATCTCTTTGGGCTTGCATTGCGGGTTTTCTCTGAGCTGTTGTTCAACGGTGGTCGCAACCCAATCAACCGAGGCTTGTTGATGGCCCAAATGAGCGATCCCGCCACAGTTATGTTCTGAATGGATGGTTCTGATTGTGAAAGTCGGGACACCTGGCAGTTTGGCAGCGTGTATTCTCCACGGGCAGCCTTCGCTTGCACATTTGGCGGTAAAACGTGTTTTGTCAGATTTAACCGTTTGGATCTCGAAATGAAGCGTGATGGCGGTGTGTCTTAACGCCCTGCGGCAGCTGGCGACGTCGGGAAACTCTTGACCGACGGTTAGTTCACAGTTTGGTGGCGGTGTGGTTCGGGTTTGGATTACGTGATTTGCGAGCACGGGTTCGGGCTGGAGGTAAGATATCGGGTTGTATTGATCAGCAAGAACTAACTGGGAATCGGGATTGTTGACCGATGGTTGACCAATATTGTGATGATCCATATCGTCATCATCGTCATTGTATCTAGATTCGTGTTGGTTGGCATCGTCAAACTCAGTTACTTCCCCATTACCATGATGATGTGGCATGGATGGTATCTCGTGGTCCAGAAGCAGTTCGTGATCGTGACGATGACGTGACAACTCGTTTTCGTTCTTTAGGTTTTGTCCTGGTCCCAAGTTATGATTCTGACTGGGCATCAAAGCGTGTGCATGCCATGGTATGTCGGACCGTTGACCAACAATCAGGTTGTGGTTCTCCATAACATCACCTGTTTGAACAAAATCAAGTTTAAAATCAATATATTTTGTAATTTTGTTTACTGTATTAAAACCCATAATGATGTGTATTTATTTAAGCTCAAATATAAAATGAAAACAGCTTACAATGATGAACTACAGAGCAGTTTTATATAAAAGATTAATGATCATTATTTGACCTAAAACAGTAGACCTAGAAACTACGGCTGTAAACGAACCAAACATTTGACGAACTATTCAGCGGGAAGTGTCCGTTCAGTTGCTTGTTCATAAAAGGTTTTTAATGACTTTTTTAATTTTATCAAATACATTTAAACAAAAGTTTTAACTATAAAACAAATATATATATATATATGAGCGTTATGTAACTAAAATTATTGTAAAATAAACATATGAAAGCTGTGAAGTTGTCGGTTCAAATCCTTGAAAATAAATGCAAGGTAAAAGTGGAATTTACGTGTTAACAAAAATGGCCATTAATAAAAACATATGAATATAAATAATAAAAAAAACACAAACTTGAGAGCCTGACTAAACTGTTGACACTTGACACTGACTATTCTTGATTGACCAAATCAATAAAACATTGTCTATGTTCATTAGTGTTTGTTTGCGTTCGTGAACAGTTCGTTTGTCCGATCGGACGAATATTAACAAGGCCATGTTTGGTTTGGTTCGTTTACAACCCTACTAAAAACTTTGAAAAATCATAACAAGCTACTGTTTTGTTTCCGTGAATCAGAAATTCAGAGCTTTGAGTTTTAACATTCATATGAATAATGAAATGCAGATACATGTACAGATCACAATGCACTCATCTGATGAATAGTTTTAAATCTGGAAGGCAGATTAAGCTAATGAGCTACAATAAACCTTCATACTAAAGCTAAAAGCACAAAATAAAACATCACCAAACCCTGATAGTATGCATAAAATTTGAACAACCACTAAATATGTTAAATTCATCACAAAAAACACACTATTATCAGGAGCAGAGGCTACCCTATCTTTTTTCGGTTTTATATATCTGTATAGTACCGTATTAATGAACGAACCCACTCCTTACCGGTGAGCGAACAAATTATGGTTTTTAAAAAAAATAATTTGAACCCACTGGTGATGAAAATTTTAGTTAAAAGCATTTTAGTAAATAACTTTTTTAGTTTCTTTATATAACTTTAAAGAAACTATGAAAACTACTAAATACTAATACCAATTGAATTGGACAATTGACCAAAAGTAACATTATATTTTAAAAACTATAGTAAAAAAGCCCAAATTTTCAAATAAAAAGTAGGCCAATAACCCAATTAACATATAAAACCTAGATATGATTGATATATATATATATATATATATATATATATATATATATATATATATATATAATCTGAAATATTTAAAACAATTAAAAAAAACATAACATCCAATCATTAACGCCTCCTGAGTTCCAAGATTGTGTCGACTCTAGCACCAACGGACCAGGCGACCAGGCAGCCCTCAATGATAAAGAATGGCCCACATAGGGAGGGTCGGTTATAAAGGGGGGACGGGAAGGTTGACCGTCCCCTCCTCCCTGCCCTGATCACCCCAGTAGGCCTGAATTTAAATAAAAAAACTTATATATATATATATATATATATATATATATATATATTTGAAAAAAATAAGTATTCATAATGTTTAAACCTAATTACTCAACTCATTTAAGCCCATTTTTTTATTAAAAAATAAACTCTTTTACTTAAAGCCCATATTTTTTTAACAATTCTCGTAGACGGCCTGCTACTAGACTCCAAACTGTTTGATTTTCATATTTTAGATTTTGATTTTAATTTTCAAATCCAATATGAGTAACAAGAATCAAGGTTAGTCTTTGTTCGATCGTTTACGATTATCATTTATGATTTACCAGCATGGGTTTGGATCAAACACGAATTAAATTAACGTGCTAGCTGTGAGAATCAGGTAATGTAATTTGTATATATAATTACATTACCTGATTCTCACAGCTAGCACGTTAATTTAATTAGTGTTTAATCCAAACCCATGCTGATAAATCATAAATGATAATAAAAACACGTTAATTTAATTTAATTTAATTCGTACATTTAAGGGTTATATGAGACGACACGACCCGACCCGACCCGACCCGAAAAAATACCGAACCCATAATATAAAAAAAACTCACCAATTGTTTAATCCAGCAGCTGAAACAATTGAGTGAATAAATAAGCTTCGTAGATCTGCAAACAGTAACAAAACCGGAATGAGCAATTGATTGTTGCTGTGAATAAACAGTTTGAAAAATTGGCGGGTGAGTGAGAGTGATGATATTATTATTATTATTATTATTATTATTATTATTATTATTATTATTATTATTACCTGGATGGAAGAAGAATGAGACGAAGGGTAACAAGGGGAAAACGAAGAATGAAAAATGATAAAAGAGTATTAGGGCTTTTATTTTTGCTGATACAACAGAGGGCAATTACGTCATCTGGATGGTTATTTTGCCTTTTGTTTTTCTGTGTTTACTATTTTACCCCTTCTAATTCCTCATTACTGTCAAAACTATTATTCTTTATTCTAATTTATTTTATTTTTTTTCTTATTTCTATCTATTTATTATTATTAGGGAAAATTCCCATAATAGCCCATTAAAAGAATGTGTTTTCAAAATTGTCCTCAATAATTCAAGTTTACAACTTTGTTCCTTTGTTATCTCGTCGCCGACGACATGATAGCGAACACCGACGATGCGTTACTGAAACAAATAAGATAACGACACGTGACAGGAATTTCGCCAGAATAGGTCGTCGACGATGCGTTAGTGGATAACGCATCGCCGCTACCCTACGTTACGTATAACATAGGGTTGACGATGCGTTATGTTGCTAACGTAGGGTAGCGGCGATGCGTTATCCACTAACGCATCGTCGACGACCTATTCCGACCAAATTCCGCCCACGTGTCGTTATCCTATTTGTTTCAGTAACGCATCGTCGGTGTTCGCTATCATGTCGTCGGAGACGATATAACAAAGGGACAAAGTTAGAAACTTGAATTATTAAGGATAATTTTGGAAACACATTATTTAAATAGGCTATTATGAGAATTTTCCATTATTACTATTATTATTCGTAATTCACTTGCTTGGAGTAGGGCTAGCCTGACCGTTTTGGAGGCGTAAAACGAAATGGAAAATACGTTTTATTGTACTTAGTTTTGTTATTTACCCTTTATGCTTGTGTGTGTAAATGGAAAAAATTGGATTGTTATATGTTTAAAATTGTTAACAAGTTGTAATTGATAGTTTGATACCAAATACGATTTGTCATAATTACAATTTCCATTAGTTACATCTGTAGTAGTAATAACATACGAAAGGAACTATAAAAAGTTCAAAATGATATGAAAGCACTTTAAAATGAGAATCCTAACTTTTGACTTGGGTGTTTGGGATTTGCTTATTTAATCAACTTATGACTTATTAACTTTTTGCCTTATGCAAAAAAAAGTTATAATGAGGTGAAATAAGGAATCCTAAACATAATTTTCATAAGCATCCATCATTTCATACCATTTATTGATATTCTAAAACTTTCTCATCAGCTAAGCTCGAACTTTAGATATGTAGCTTATAAAAAAATGGTTAACAATAAACAAGTCGATTTCAATTTTGTGATTTTCTCATGAGCTAAGCTCGAAATTTAGATATGTAACTTAAAACGAGTCTCACTTTAGCTCTGTTAAGTTAAACAAGTCAAATCCTTTTTGAATCATTATCATATAAAACAGCCTTAATTGACTCATAATTAACTCGTTTATTTCATAACCAGTTTTATGTTGAACGCATGACTCTTTTGACTTTTTGCTCGACAAATCTCTAATATTAAAAAAAAGTTTCACTAGGTCAAAACTAAAAAAATATGCAAATATACATGTAATGTACATGCATATATACATCATCATCATCATCATCATCATCATCATCATACTCAGTATATCCAACAAATAGCAAAGCTATGGTAGGGTCTGAGGAGGGTAAGATGTAGGCAGCCTTACCTCTACCCCATAGGGATAGAGAGGCTGCTTCCGGTGAGACCCCCGGCTCGATAGTAGTTTTGCATCAAGTCTTGGACATAAGGCACATAGCACTCAATCATCGGGACACCGGCTGATCGGTGCATGTACCCTTATCTTTCAGCTATCAACGCCACTACATGATGTCTGATTAACCGTCCGTCACTTTTAACGTTATTTTCACGAGATTAGTAAAATAACATCAAAATTAGTGCAATTTCACTTTTGCCCACCCGAGGGTTCACACATATATACATCATATATGCGCACCGCAAGCAGGGCTATACATGCATATATAGACAATTAGGCAAAATATTATAAATACAATACTTTTTTTAGAATAAATCCACATGCAATACAGCAAAATTATGTAAATTAAAGCGGTTTCGCGGTCTTATCATATTATTAGTTCCAAAATAAACGCCTTGATTACAGACTTAACCGTGAACCTCACTGCTTATAAACCAAACACCATAACCAATCAACCAAATCAAAATCTCAGTTTCTAACACTTTAATTTCCTGCTCTAAACAATCAAAAATACAAAATTAAAATCCCACATAAATCTCAAGAAGACAATATCCCATCTGCCAATGAAGCTTCAAGTTCAAGCAAAACCTCACTAACCACCTTTTGAAGGTTTACAACGTTTAAAAATCGGTTCTTGGTCCCCTTAACTGTTGTCTTTGACAGAATCGTGACGTCTTCTTTGTTTAAGTTTTCATTGAGTAACGTGTTCCAAAAGCTGTCGTCTTCGTTAAGGTTTGATTCCTTCATGAGTCTTGTAACGTCTTGCAAATTTGCAACGTTTCTACCGGCCCCACAGCCTGTTGCGGTTGCTGCACCGACTGCGTTGGCTATGGTTAGTGTGTGAACCAATGGCATGTTGTGTATGTAACCGTAGGCGATTGCAGCCACGAAACTGTCCCCACATCCAACTGTGTCCATCACATTAACCTGTTGAAAGAATTGGTCATGTGTTTGTATTATTATTAGTATTAGAATTGAGAAATACTGATAAGGGAAAAAAACGGGTCAGGTTGACCCGGAACACATTTTGCCTAAAAGTCTGCAACTTTTTACAAATAATGGGTACGATATCAAAAAATAATGATATTTGATAATAATCTGATCTTCTTAACAACTTTTAACAAAAGGGTTATTATTTGTCGCATTACACGTAAATCTACTAGATTTAGGTGATGTTGGTATGGGTTGAAACGGGTCGGGTTGATCCAGAACACATTTGGCCTACAAATATGCAACTTTTTTCAAATAATTAATGTGTCGCGTATGATTTCAAAAACTTATATTTGTCGATGATAATATGAGTTTTTCAATAGACATGTAAGAATTGGTTGTGCATTTGCATTAGAATTGATTAATATAGGTATGGGATGTTGGGTAATATTGGTATGGGCTTAAACGGGTCGGGCTGACCCTGATCACATTTTGCCCAAAAGTCTGCAACTTTTTAAAAATAATTAGTGTTCCAAGTACGATTTCAAAAAACAATATTTTTCAATAATCATCTGATTTTTTTAATATATGAGGTAGAAGTTTTTTTATTTATTTTTTTTTTTGCCTTAAAAATTACAATATGAGCGCCTTTTGACAGTTAAAATTAAATCCAAACACCCTATTTAAGTCAGAACACAATATAATAATATCATTAAAACCTTAAAGAAAAACACGCGTCATATGCCATTAAACAACAAAACACCATAAATGTTACCTTAAACGAAGGCGCACAACATATGCCCGTTCTAGTGATTAAAACAGATCCCTTTGATCCCATTTTAATTATCACCCATTTCGTGCGAACACCATTGCCAAGCAACTCCTTTCCGGCTGCTACCGGATTCCGCAAGCCCGTCATTGATTCCGCCTAATAAAAAAATAATAATAAATCATTAACTAAAAAACAAATCATACGATTTGTGCAAAAACAAGAAACAAACCTCTTCTGAAGTTAAAAGAAGAACGTCACTAAACCTCAACAACTTTGCAAGCGCATCTTGTTCTTCACGTGTTCCAACCGCAAGTGACTTCCCTTTCGGGCCAGGGTCAAAAAAGACAGACGTGTTGACTGCAACTGCATACTCGAGTGCAGAAGTAATGAGACCCGCGGGTAGCTCATCAAAACCATACCCGTTACAAAACAGGACCTTTGACTTTTGTATGTTTGACTTCACATCATCAGATAACGTTTTCATCCATGCAAACGCAGGCTCCTTGCTAAAATCTGCCCGACTAATAAATAAATCATGGTCAAATACTAGTTAAATGTTAGATAAAATATAACCCAAATCAACTCGTTCATAAGTAAAGAGAGAATTCCACATATACCCTTAATTTTCTAAAACTTTAAAAATTTGTATATACCCATTTTAATCTTAGAAATTTATATTTAACCATCAACAATAACTTGTTTATATTGAAATGGGTGAATCTCATATTTAGAGAAAAATACTGTTGATGGTTAAATATAAAAACTTAAAACTAAAATGAATAAATATGAAAATAAAATATTTTAGAAATTAAGGCTAAAATGATTATTTTTTAACAAAATGGATAAATAGGAAATTTTGACTAGCTTTTAAGAGCATATATATAATATGTTAACTTTAGGTTGGGTATATATGATATTTAACTAAATAAACGGGTCAATATATGCCACCTATACCATATACCAGCTAAAATGCAACCCCGAAAGTTCACACTCTCGAATATAAACTAACTAACTTAAACATGAACGAACCTTTAATAATTCACGTGTACCTGCAAAACCCGTGTCTTTGCAACGGGTCAACCAACACCCAACATAAAAGGGTCTCGTATTCGCTGCTAGATAATGTGTTAACTATATCGTCCTCTTCTTTCATTTTGATCACATTAATCCCCTCGTCATGAAGCACATCAAGTAAAAACTTTCCATAAATTTCGTTCCCGATGTGACCAATTGCATTGCAACGAAGCCCTAACCTTGCTGCTGCTATTGCCATGTTGCAGTTACCACCAGCTTCCCAATATTTCTATAACCAAAACAAATAATTTATCAAAAGGGTATCGTAAATAATCAAATTTTGTTTAAAATCAGAATTATTAGAGATCAAAGATTCAGTTTTGAATAATATTTCTGAAACAAGATAATAAGTGGTTATAGGCTGCAAACCCTATTAAATCTAAGAAAACAAAGTGCAATAAGGGGTGCAAATGAGCCGAGCCGCTCGCGAGCTACTCGAGCTCGGATAGATAAAAGGTTCAAAGCAAACCGAGCTTTTTCAAGCTCGAGCCAAGCCTCAAATAACGCTTGTATAGTTATTGAGCCCAAGCCTTGTATGGGAAGCTCGTATAAGCTCATCAAGCCTTGTGTATTTTTATGTTTTGCCTCTTTTAGACTTCTGTGTATTAATTTCACATTGCACACCCGAGCTCAAGCCAACCTTAGGCTCTTTTAAGGTTTTTCTCAAAATATATATATATATAAATAATTAAAAACATATACAAATCTATACTCTCTAATAAAAAGCTACAAGTTTTGCCACTTGTCACTTCTACATTAAACCTCACCCTTTTTAACAAATTTATAATACCAAAATAATACTTACCATTTTTAAAATTTATGCTTCAAAATTTGTTAATTTAATATTTACTTCATATTTTTTTTAAATATTTGATATTTATAAATATCTTTTACTTTAAAATTGTTTTAAAGACTATTGTGCAACAACTGTATTAATAGTATTTAACGAGTTTATTGTTTCTTGTATACTGATTATTTATTAAATATTGTATTTTCAAGAACTACCCGTGTAGTACACGGGCCTTATACTAGTTTATTAATAAATGAACCGGGCCGAGCTTGAAAAAACAACTCACAAGCCGAGCCCGAGCTCGAGCCTAGTCTAGTCTAGCTCAGGCTCGGCTTGTTTACACCCCTAGCCATAATCACCCCTGATCGGATAAAGCAAAATATTTCTAATACTAGCTGCACCAAAACAAAATATAATTGCAAAACAAAATATTAATTACAAAATCCTAATTAAAAATCCAAGAAAACAGAGTACCTATTTTCTACTCACGAGCTACTCGAGCTCGGATCGATAAAAAGCCAAAAACGAGCCGAGCTTTTTCGAGCTCGAGCCAACCCTTAATAAAGCTTGTTTAGTTATCGAGCTCGAGCATTGTATGGGAAGCTTGTTTAGGCTCGTCAACTCTTGTGTATTTCTAAGTTTTACCTCTTTTAGACTTCTGTGTATTAATTTCACATTGCACATCCGAGCTCAACCCAACCTTAAGCTCTTTTAAGGTTTCTCTCTCTCTCTCTCTCACTCTCTCTCTCTCTCTCTATATATATATATATATAAAAGCATATACAAAATAATTAAATAAATGAGCCAAGCTCGAGCCTAGTCTAGTCTAGCCATAATTAAATCCAGCAAAACAAAGTACAATTTCAGTCCGTTCATTTAATAAACGAACAACGAACTTCCCGCCAAACGTTCATTTCGTTTACATCCCTAGCTGCAACAAAACAATATACAAGGGCTTTCTAAAATAACTACAGTTTAAAAAAAAAAAACAAGATAATAAGTGATTAACTAATTATAATTACTAAAGGCTCTAAACCCTAATTAATAAAATCCAAGAAAAAAAAGTACTACCTTATCCGGAGGCGAATTCGAAAGCTGTTCCATATAATCTTTCCTCTCATCAAACCCTAAAGGCGGCAGCTTTGGAACATTAAGCACCACATCAACACACAGGTTGCCAAGTGTCGCCACGTCAAATTCCTTCTCGCCGGAGAAACTGAACGGAATTAAACGCCGGTTACCGTTAACGGAGACCTCAACTCCGTTACCCCTGCAATTAATTTGAACATGGTTGCTTCTAACAGCGTAATTGGGTTTCAAATTGGGGTTTTTTAATTTAGGGTTTTGGGTGAAAAATGACGGGATTCCATAATTGGGTTTGTGGGTGTTGATTGTTGTTGTTAGGGTTTGCATATGTATGTGTTAATGAAGAGATTGGTGTTGATTTGGTGTTTGGATTTGAAGTGGGTTCATGAACTGATAATCAAGATTTTGAATCTTTAGACTTTAGTTTACAAGTGAAGAAGAAGTGTTTGTTTTATTGTGGGATTAGGGTTCTATAAAATGATTCTTTTTTAAGGTTAATTGAAAAGGTGTTAAAAAGTTCGGTTCGGTTTGGTACGGTTTGATGGTTAGCATAAAATGAAACCACGGTCATCGGTTTTTGATTAATTTGGTTTGGTTGATTCGGTTTTTTTGTCAGTTTTTAGTTCGGTCCGTTATCTAAATAAAGAAATATAGTATTTTTGTAAGGAGTTAGGACATGTGTATATAATATAACTAGCCAGTTGCTCGCGCGATGCAGCGGTGTACGTGCAAACGTAATTGGTGTTGGTATGTTTGTAACCTCGCAACGGTACGTACGTAACCCGACGGTGGTATGCATTTAATGTGGCATCGGACGTGTAGCCGGTGCCAGTAAGCGCGTCACATAACGTCTATACGTGAGCAACTCGGTATGTTATCCACGTAACCGATGCTTAAACGCGCGTAACTGGTGGCGAAAAGCAAAAGGTAAAGATGAAATGTATAGTAATTTCAAATAATCTATTTTTTAACCCAATCCGTATTGACGGACCAGCTCCAACCCGAATTCCGTTTTGACATGAACCCTTTCGATCTAAACTCATCAAAACATGAACTAAATTAACCCTTTTTGTATTAACATGTTCCAATCTAACCCGTTCCAACATCATTAGCCGAACATGTCCGACCAGTTGTCGATAATAAATGGTAATCGCGTAACATGTTAGATCTTTTAAAAATTAATAAACTATAGCAATATCATACTCAAATTAAAGAGAATAAAATGCTCGTTTTTATGACGTAGTTTTTTAGAAAAAATATTAAAGAGTTAAAAAGTTACGGTCGTTAAAGAGTCGTGTGGATAGTTGGTTTAGAATTATGGAGAAATGTGTAAATACTTAATAAATTAACAAAACTTGATTGAAGTTTAAGGACCATTATTGTAACTTGTTTTTTAATGAGCAAAGACTAATTTGCCCCTATACTTTTAAAATTTTATGCATCATTACTTATATAATATGTAATAAGAGTGGTACCTCTTAAAATTTAAAAGGCCCTTAACTCGTATATTAGATATAGTATAGATATAGATATAGATATATCCAGTGAGGGGGTGACGAGCAGCCAAGCACCACCACATAAGCCCTCATGTAAGCAGAAAACTCTTTTTTTGCTTTCACAAACCATGTGTTTTGTTATTAAATTAAGTAAAAAGATAGCATCAATTAGTCAAAGAGAGTTTATATTTAAAAAAGAAAAATACTAAAAATAAAAAATACAAACTTTATAGAAACTTTCAGACAAGTAACCAAGTAACCAACTCGCCATCAAGCAGATGGCAAACATCTTTGATTCCATTTCAATTTTCAACCAGAATTTGTAACGATCCAACACCTAAACAAACTACATATACTAAAAACCATCCATCAAACTCTATAAACTCCCATGAACATGATTCATCATCAATAATCCAACAATCAAACATACAAACTAAACACCTACAACCAAACGCTCACTCATCATCATCACTTCTTTGCCTTCCTTGTAGTCGCCCCACCTCTCTTCGCCGCCGCAGCTGCTGGTTTCTTAGCCGCCGGTGCCGCCACCTTCTTAACCGATGTCTTCTTCACCGGAGCTGCCTTCTTCGCTACAGGAGCTTTCTTCCCAGGCGATGTCCTTGTAGACGTCCTCGCAGCCTTAGCTGCCGGCTTAGCTTTTGGAGCCGCCTTTTTCTTTGCGGGAGCAGCAGCTTTCAGCTTAGCAGCCGGTTTGGCTTTTGGGGCCGGCTTAGTTTTAGCAGCAGGCTTGGCTTTAGCAGCTGGCTTGGCTTTCGCAACCGGCTTGGTCTTTGCAGCCGGCTTTGCTTTTGGTTTAGCTGCAGCTTTAGGTTTTGAAGCAGCAGGTGTTTTCTTCTTAGCCGGGGCTTTCTTGGTTGCTGGCTTGGCTTTTGCAGCAGGTTTCTTCTTAGCAGGAGCTGATTCAGATTTAGCCGACGGCAGCTTGTAGGAGGCTTTGACTTTGACCAGCTTACCAGCAGCTACAAACTTCTTGAGCTGAGTCAACAGTATCTTCTTGAAATTGGCCGGAAGGTTCTTGTGCTTCTCTTCAATGAACTTTGCGATTGCGATCTGACTCGAGCCGGTTCTTTCCTTCAATGTCACAATTGCTTCCTTAATCATCTGCACATTCATTCAATCAGTTAACAAAATTAGGTCAAACATTGAGTCAATTTCATCAATTAGTAACAAAATTAAGCCAAATAACTAGTCAATGTCATCAATTAGTAACAAAATTAAATCAAACAACGAGTCAATTTCATCAATCAGTTGCAAAATTAGGTCAAATTTCGAGTTAATTTCATCAATCAGTTACAATTACTAGAGGTCAAACAACGAGTCAATTTCATCAAATCAGTAACAAAATTAGGTCAAATAACATTCTAATTTCAACAATTAGTAACAAAATTAGGTCAAACATTGAGCCAATTTCATTACACAGACACAAAATCAGGTCAAATAACGAGTCAATTGCATCAAATCAGTAACAAAACTAGGTCAAATAACGTTCTAATTTCAATAATTAGTAACAAAATTAGGTCAAACAACTTCTAATTTCAACAATTAGTAACAAAATAGGTCAAATAACGTTCTAATTTCAACAATTAGTAACAAAATTAGGTCAAATAACAAGTTAATTTCATCATACAGACACAAAATTAGATCTAATAACGAGTCAATTCCAATCAATTAGTATAAAAAATTAGGTCAAAATCAGCTCAGTCATCCAGTCAATTTCAACAACCAGTAACAAATTCAGGTCAAACATCAATTCAATTTCATCAACCAGCAACAAAATTAGGTCAAAACCAGCTCAATAACCGAAATGCAATCAATTACCTCAAAGTACGGAGGATGCTGAGCAGGCTTCCTAGGCTTCTTCGTAGCAGCCGCCGCTTTCTTCGTCTTCTTACCTTTCGTCTCCTTCGCCGCCGTCTCAACCGGAGCATCCTCCGCCGGAGCAACCTCCGTCGCCACAACTGGTTCTTCAGTCGCCATTACTTAACCTAGGGTTTGATGATAGATTGAAAAGTTGCAGGTTATTTAGAATTAGAAGAAGAAGATGGTGTTATTATGTTAATAAAATGGTGAATATTATGGATTTAAATATATAGTGGATTTAATGAGAGATACTGGACTCTGATTGGCTGATATGTTTACTACACGGATGGTCTCATTTTAATATTACCCGTTTGATTGTTTTTAATCTACGGTTGTGATACAAGATGGATGTAGCCTTGGATCAAAGTTGTAATCAATATTTTATATGAATGTGTTTCTATGCTTGATTCATTTTATCACAACTTAACCTACACTTAATGAAAATTTATAAAAAATATTTAGTTGAGTAGGAAATTAAGTTAGCTTTACAATGAATGTTTACATTACGGTTAACGATGAGTAAGTTAGGAGATAATTGAGTTTAAATCGGCGATGGTCAAAACGTATGTTTGGAAACGTATGTTATCATATTTTGAAGAGGTTTTGATAACATTTTAAGGTTTCTACGAAATTTTTTTAGCTTGTGTTATGCTTTATTGATTGGGTAACAAGTGGTTACAAGAATTTTTTAAAACACGTAAAAATTGAGTGTGATAAGTTGGTCGTAAAGTTACTAAAGATGAACACTCTAAAATGCTTAAGGTATCATTGTAAGTGATTACATTCGTTTTGGGGGAGATAGTTAAATTACTAGCATAATTATGTGACTTTATTTGATGTGCTTAGAGCATCCATAATCGGCAACACTTCCCAAGGTTCAATCCCACGTGACATCTTACAAACTTGGAAGAAATCAAACTTCATTATGGATTGATGAAGGTTTGCCACTACAAACTTGTAGCAAACTTAGAGTGTGGGTCCCCCCTCTCTCTCTCTCATACACACATATCATATAATATACACATATGCATACATATTTAATATTTTTTTAATAGGGTTGTAAAGGTTTGTTGTTGTGAAAGAAAGTAGGGTTTTTGAGAAAAGTTTGAAATATGATGTGACGATGAAGTGACGGTTTATATGCGTTTGTTGTTGTGGATGCTCTTAGATTAATGATTGTAATCCTATGTTTTTAATTATTTTTAGGATTTTAAGTTTAACATGCCAATATGTTTTGATATACATGTAAAGTATAATAGTTGCATGTATAGTAGGACATTAAAAAAGTTCCAATAGATTCTTATATAGAAAAACCAGACAAGGCAATAAAGTCTGAAACATAACATATCTAAAACACTACGAACCGTAATAATATTAACAATTCAAACTCATAAATAGCACATATTTTTGTTGGTGTCTATGCACATATAATGAAGTGTATGTTGGTGTTGGTCCAACTCTAGTTGTAAGTTGATAACACAATTTGAGTAATATCAAACAACTACTTATAAAAGTAAAACACAACATGTAACATTAGTTATTGAAACATTAGGAAGCATTGTGAATTAGCCAAGTTGCATCTTCTACCCAAACTTGTGGTTTAGTTGCCTATTCTGTTACTAAAGTTCGTGTTCTATTCGTAGAGTTCGCTACAAATTAATGTAACTTTTTGTCGACAAGTTTTGACATGACTTGTTATGAATTGACCCTTCTAAAATGACCTATTTTTTGCACTCACTAATGAAACTTTCTAGATTCACCATTGGTCTAAGGTAATAACTAAAAGAAGTAAGTTTATTATGCTGGTTGTTTATTTAATCAGAAATATTGGGCGAATTGAGTGGTTGATGTTGTATGTCTGAACCCGTTCGTTAGACTAATGCTACTTAGAGTAACGTTACGTTCTTTGTATGCATTCCTTTCGTTAACAATCGGGATTGAAATTTATGACAATATATTTCTTTATGCTTCGAATAACTATTATGTCGGGTTTCTAGTAGTCACCGGATATTTAAACATGTTAAACACTTTGTGATATCACATATATGTATAGTCATCGTTAATAGTTCTATTTCGGTATGAATCCTTTAACTTGTGCCTTTTATTTGTTAAACAAAGTTTACTCATCTGTTTTGGACAACAATTATGAATCGCACCTTAGTTGGTTCAGTTTATACCGTTGAGCCTTCATAAACCCACTTTTCTCTATTTGTGGGAATTCAAAGGATTTAGAAATAAATTATTATAACACCATGTGTTTGTTTTGTTAGAATTGAATTCTTAATTTCATTTTGGGGTGTTCGGTTGACAAAGAATTGGAATTGGAAGTCAACTCCTTCAAATTCTATTAAATAAAGGAATTCCAAATTATTCTAAAATGTAAAGGAATTCAAGTAAATTCATTAGAATATTTGATTGGTCTGCACTTCGGGTATGTTCGTGTTCAGGTCGATGCTCCGGGTCATAGCCCTTTCAGTCAGCGCTATGGATTGGTTCGCATCGGTTCGACGCCCCGGGTCAGTTTGTGTTTGGTTTGACGATTTCGCTTTGGTTCTACACTCTAGGTCAATTCGGTTCTACTATCTCGGACAGTTCGCGTTCCGTTTGACGTTCCGGCTCACTTCGGTTTGATACTCAATGTCAGTTCACTTTGGTTCGGCACTCCATGTCATTTCGTTTCAACGCTCCACGTGAAAGCGCGTCTAGTTCAACTCTCGGGGTCAGTTTGGTTTGATTGTCCATCCGAATGCGACCCACACCGTTGCCCAACGCAGTCCGCATCACCAAGCCAAACGCGACCTGGATGTGACCCAATTGTCAACAAGAAAGCGTTCTAATGCGTCAACCCGAACGCGATCGAACTGCCGACACGGAACGTCGGGCTAAACGCGACATGAAACGTAGACTCGCACTGTTGACCTCGGCACGAACGCTACACAAAACGTAGACCAAGACCGTATACTCGATTAGTCAACTTGAAAACGACCGAAATGTAGAGCCGAACGCAACTTAGGTTTTTGACCTGAAAGTGGTCGGGCTGGCTGGAGATGAGGTGATATTTGTGGTGATAGATTATAATTCATTTGTCAATCGAACACATAAAGAATGGAATTGTATTTCATTTTCTTCCAATTCATATTGGGATGTTCATATTCCAAATCCAATTCTTTTCAATTTCAAACCCTATGTAAATTCCAATTCCAATTCCAATTTCAGTTTCAGTTTCATTTCATTATGTAAAACGAACACGACATAATAGTGTAAACTAATGTATTATGTATGCATAATTTAATTGGAGTGGGCCCAATTACTAATTAAGGTATTGGGTGAACATCGGTTTAAGTTCATTAAGAGCATCTATAATCAATCTAGGACGCTCACAAACCGTCACATTTGATGCCATATCCAGTTTCAAACATCAAACGTCTGAAAACCACCACATTATCACATATTTTTACAATTAATTTATACTAATTAAATAATATTTTATGTTATGTACATATTTAAGTAATATAATTTAAAATTAAATAAAAAATGAAAATAGAATATATCTATAATCTATAATATATATAAACGAAGACATAAAAATCCTACGTGTCGTGATGTGGTGGCTCCCCATTTTTTTGGAGTCACCAGATTTGCTTGATTTTTAAATGGAGACTTCTCATGCATTTGACCCGAATTCATGGGTATGGGTCTTACCAAACCTAGATATTCCTTAAACGGGTTATAACATCTCATTAAATTAAAAATTATTCTCATCAAATTATTTATGTAAAAACCCTATAAAATAGGATATAATAAAAATAATATCTTATTTATTTTTAAAAAGATATATATATATATATATATATATATATATATATATATATTATTTAAATTAAAAAAACAATTTGATAGTAAAAAAAATAAACGGGTCTTGGTTCTCATCAAACCATAAGTATATTATTAACTTTCATAAATATTAATTATAATTAAAAAACCAATTTCATAGTAAAAAAAATAAACGGGTCTTGGGTCTCATCAAAACCATATAGCTTTTAAACCGGGTTATAACATCTCATTTATTTGTGAAACAATTTATCGTCAAACCATAACTCCATAAGTATATTATTAACTTTCATACAATAAAAAAATATAAATTAAAAAAATAAATAAATATTAGAACAAACAATATAAAACAACCCCCGTAATATATATATATATATATAAAAACGAAAACATAAAAATCATACGTGTCGCGATGTGGTCGCTCCCTATTTTTTTGGAGTCACCAGATTTGCTTGATTTTTAAATGGAGGCTTCTCATGCATTTGACCCTAATTCACGGATATTGCTTATCAAACCCAGATATTTCTTAAACGGGTTGTAACATCTCATTAAATTAAAAACTAATCTCACCAAATATTTGATATAAAAATCCTATAAAGTAGAAATATACTAAAAATTAATATATGATTTATTTAAAATATATATATAATTATAATTAAAAAACCAATTTTATAGTAAAAAGAATAAATGGGTCTTGGGTCTCATCAAACTCATATAACTTTTGAATCGAGTTATAATATCTCATTTATTTGTGAAACAATTTATCATCAAACGATAAGTATATTATTAAATTTCATAGAATAAAAAAATCAAAAAATTAATAAATATTAAAAACAAATAATATAAAACAACCCCCGTACCCGAATTCAGGAGTATGAGTCTTATCAAACCCAGATATTTCTTAAACGAGTTATAACATCTCATTAAATTAAAAACTAATCTCACCAAATATTTGATACAAAAATCTTGTAAAGTATGAATATACTAAAAATTAATATCTGATTTATTTAAAAAAAAAGATATATGTTATTTATAATTATAAAACCAATTTTATAGTAAAAGAAATAAACGGATATCGGGTCCCATCTAACTCATATAGCTTTTAAATTGGGTTACAACATCTCATTTATTTGTGAAACAATTTAATATCAAACCATAAGTATATTATTAAGTTTCATACAATAAAAAGTTTAAAAATTCAAAAAATAAATACATAAATATTAATAGCAAATAATATAAACGACCCCGTAATACGGGGATAAAAACAGTGTTATATAAATAAAATTAAAAGGACACGTGAATAAAATAAAACGACACACAAATGAAAAATACACACAAACTAAAAGGTTGATTACTTAGCGGTAATCGTCATTTGATCGGTTTAAACCCTTCTCGATATAGATTAAAATATGGATTGCAATCCGACCTGTCATGCACTTGACCATCTTCACCGTAGCGTTGTCTGGTTCTAAAACTGGAGCGTCGTATGTTTGTCAAACCAAAGTGTTGTCTAGTTTGCCAACCAAAGTATTGCTCGACTCAACAACCGAAAGGTTTTTCTATAAACCTTGTGGAAGCGGTTTCATAACCGAAAAATTGTTACCACATTGGTTCTTCGAGGTGTGTGTGGCCGTTTTTATGAAAGGGGTTGAAAGGTTTTAGAGACGATTGGATACATGTTTGATAAAAGGTAGTAATAATATATGGAAAAGATTGAATAATTTGTAAGGTAATTTTTTTTACAGTTTGGAAATAATAATATTTTTGAACTTTAAAAACTTTTAAAAAACTTAATTCACTTAAGGGATGAATTTATATTTTTTTTAAATACGAGCCCCCATCAAATAATCCGTGTTTGAGTTTGAATTGACCGAAGAGGGAGGCAGACTTCTTCAATGATGTCATTTATAATTTGAGAAGGTTTGGAAATCCAGACGTTACCACAAGGGAGCGTTACCACAAGGGAGCGTTGTGGATGTTCTTAGATAGGTGGGACAATCAAAGTCATTTACAAGTTACGAAGTTTAATATTAAATGTTCTCCCTCCGGTACTCCAAAGTCGACATGTGTTGGCCTAATCCTTCAATAGGGAGAACACTTAAGAAATCTTGAGCCCGAGGAGATGAGCCGTGCCCGGTTTGCCGTAAGGTTTGTTTGGATTCTTTTGGCGAGCATGCGGTTCACTGCAAAGAGTTGCCTGGGTTTAAATACAGACATGATTTGGTGAGAGATGTTCTATGCGATGTTCTTAAATGAGCCGGAATTTCGGCTAAAAAGGAAGCCCCCATAAACTTTCTTACGGATCCTCAAGAAGGAAGATCTACATTACAACCGGCCGATATACTTGTTTTTGGTGGGTAGGGGGGAAACACGCTTGTGTCGACCTCACAGGAGTGTCCCCTCTTGTTGGGATTAGGGACACTGGATTTGTAGTAGGCCAGGCAGCATTGAAGGCGGCATCGGGTAAAGTTGCTAAACACGAGAGAGCTTGTTTGGAGAATCA
Organism: Bidens hawaiensis; assembly: GCF_021521415.1. Lineage (NCBI taxonomy): Eukaryota > Viridiplantae > Streptophyta > Magnoliopsida > Asterales > Asteraceae > Bidens > Bidens hawaiensis. Next base: position 228,299 of record NW_027491217.1, on the reverse strand, counting down.
ACACGTGTTTATCCCCTTCGCCTTTGACACTTTTGGTTTCTTAGCTCCGGATGCCGTGGACCTTTTGAATAGGGTTCAGAAAGTTGTGTATAGTAACGTATCAGCCCATAAGAATCAAAACTTTGTTTTTAGTCGAATTGGGTTTGCTATCCAAAAGGGGGTTGCGGCGCAGCTTGTTACCCGCTTACCTGCCACTTCATTGTAAATCGTTTGGATGTTTTTATGAAATATAAAATGAGCCAATTCTATTAGGGCTCGAAAAAAAAAATTAAATAAATGCGAAATATTGGCTTGTAAAGTAAGTTTGTTACATAAACCAAAACCAAACCACTAGTAATGATCTTTTACAATTGTTTATTCAACCAAACCATTTCCACCATAATATGAATATTAATCGGTCATGACTCATGAGTTAATCAATAACCTTATATACTATCAGAAAATTGGTCCATTTGTGTGGGCAATGTGATGCTTGATTTTTTTTTATCTTCTATTTGAAAGTAGAACACAAGTTTTTGATAAACAACTTAACCAAGCAAATGGCTTGGTCATATACAACATTTGTCAATACCAGACACCTAAGTTTTAACAATTTAAATCTCTCACAGAGTTTAATAATTAACTTTGATCCATTAATAAACAATAACAATTCTTTTCATAAAAAATAATAACTAGTTTTAATAAGATGACCGTTCAAAGAATATTTTTAGGTATGTTTCGACATATATTTTATTGGCGTGTACGGTTACTATAGCGAATATGAACCAAAACAACACAAATTTCTGACCACGTCTTCGCCAAATCTCGAGGGTTAAATTTTCGCTAGTTTTTAATAATATCATACTCCTATCAGTTATAACAATTTGTGCTCAAGCTTAAACTCCTATACATACACATATGCTATATCACTATGTAATATAGTGATGTAACTGTATCCTTTTCTAATAGGCAAACATTATATAGAGATGAGATGAAGAAAAACCAAGCAAAAGGCTTCTTATAGGCTTACAACGGAACAACAGAAGGAAAACATGACATAGTGAAATTGCAATTAACCTTCATGCAAGATAACTAGTTAACTACTATTAACTAGAGATGAGAGTTTTCGATACGAATACCGATTGCACCCGGTACCAAATCGGTACCAAGTTTTAAGTTTTCGGTACCGGTACTGGTACGGTATCTCCCGAATTTTGCATGGAATACTGGTAGCGGGTACCGAATAGTACCGGTACCAATCACATTCCTACCATGAACATGCAAACATAGGTAAATGGAATTGACAAACATATGTATGCTAACTTGACATAATGGACATGGGCCTGTGATGACTGTAGTCTGGGCCGGGTTGCCTGACCCGGAAGCGGGTTTACGTCGGTGATCTGGGAGGTCCATCAATTTTCATACTTTTAAAACCTACGAATAAGCAACTGGTACCTAACCATGTACTTTCGATACTCACCTTTTGAGATTTCAAGATCGGCACAGTACCAGTATTTTGCCTACGGTACATGTACCCACTTTTTAAGGTTACGGGATCGGTACGGTACCCAAGTTTCAGTACCGAGCTCATCACTAACTGCACAAGCTCTTAGCAAGCCACACCCTTTTCACATCACCAACACAACAAGATTTCATGTGAATCCCCTTAAACTAGAGGTGTACAAAACCGGTTTTTTTCCCAAACTGAACTGGTTTATAAACCGAACTGGTTTGGTCAAAGCCTAGTCAAAACCGGTTTAAGAGCAAGTGAGGTCGACCTGGTCCAAGTCGGTTCGGTTTAAAACCGGTTTTCCTCAAACCTGTTAGGTTTTAAACCCAGTTTGGTTGTTCAAAAGGAGAACCGGTGTCAAAACCGGTGATTTGGGTCGGTTCATGAACCGATTTGGGTGAAACCGGTTCTTCTCAAACCGGGTCGGTTCGGTTCGTTCTTCTCAAACCGGGTTCGCTTTAGCCAATCAAATATGCAATGCACCAAAACAACATAAAAAAAACTCCCAATAAAAAGTCTACTCTTAAGTTGATAATTTAAACAAAAAACCAACCATCCCATATGACAATTTGATCCAAACCCCCCATATATTTCCCCTAAAATCGCACAAAAAACATGTACGGGACCAACCCAAATGCGATCAAGACTTCAACTTAAAACAGACAACAAACAACACCGATCTTCTTGAGCTTTCTTCCATCAAAAGATTTTCCCTTTTCTTTTTCTTTCATGTGTTTGCTGATTGAGAAGGTACGCCCCTCGAATGGTTGTGATCGCCTTCATATGTGACGATAAGCATTGCTGAGTCATCCAAACACCTCTCCACATGCTTCCTTGCGGGACAGCCTCTCATACTGCTACATTTGTAGTAACCCCTGTTCGTCATCAACCAAAAAAACATCATCTCAAATGAGTTCGTTAAAAAAAAACTAAAGAACAGATCAACTGATTAATATCAAGATTTTGATTATTAATGTAATGAGATTGTGTCTAGAATCTTTGTTACCATTCTTTAGTTGGATCAAATTTGAAGTATTAGTATGTTTTTTTTAATGTAAATACTTATTGTTGTCATAATATTGGAATTCATGATTTACACATTCATGAATAATACTTTTTGTAAGTGTTTGTGGTCAACCCAGCCCAGTTTTGACCAGCCCGTTTTCGACCCGAGCGTATTACCAATCTGTCACCTCGTCCATTTTGCCATTTCTAACTAAACTGTCTTTATACACACGAGTACATTATATAAAAACTGACACAATTAGCGCTGTAAACGAGCCGAGTAGAGTCGAGCAAGAGTGTGCTCGAGCTCGAACTTAATCGAGCTGGCTCGAGCTCGGCTCGTTTTATTATCAAGCTGAAATTCAAGCTCGAGCTCGGCTCGTTTAAAGCTCGAGCGAGGCTCCTTTAATTTTTTTAGATTGTTTTATTTTTTATTTTTTTATTTTATATTTTACAAATTTTGATATATAAAAGACAAAAATTATAATTTTAACATACATATTATATAAAATTTATAAACTAGAGAATTTGTAACTTTATATGTTTTATTTTAGCTATTCTTTTATAAGGTTTTAGATATCGGGTGGCATAATATATGCATAAATTTTATTTATTTATTTCTTGGTATACTATTATTATAAATAGATATTAAAATTTAGGGTTTAATCTAAACGAACCGAGCTAACGAGTCGAGCCCAGACCGAGCCACGAGTCAAGCTGACCCTGGCTCGAGCTCGGCTCGTTCAGAAATCGAGCCGAGTCGAGCCGAGCTCATTTAGAATTGAGCTTTTTCGAGCCGAGCTTTTTTTGAGCGAGCCACGAGCCACGGCCTTTTTGAACAGCCCTAGAGTCTAGACACAATGCGCAAGCTCGTGTCATACTGTGTATTTGCTTTTTACTTTCTCTTGGTTCATGTACACTCTTTTTAAACATTATTGATTCGAACTTCTGTATCCTTTTAATAGAAGAAAACATTTTACCAAAACTGAGCGTCAACACTACACGGGGTGCGTTTTCATGTAAGCACTATCAAAAAATTTTATTTTGTTTCAATAATTAAATTTGTAAACACTCTGCTTAGATTCATTAACACCACTTCCTAGTCAAATGTGAACTCAATAATCCATAAAAATGTTATATATGTGTAACTAACAACTAATAAAGAACATGCTTTTTAATGAAACCACCTTTTGTAAACAGCTTTTTTCTTACATAATTACATATATCATGCACTTGAGTTAATTTAGCCCTGCTTGCGGTGCGCACATATGATGTATATATGTGTGAACCCTCGGGTGGGCAAAAGTGAAATTGCACTAGTTTTGACGTTATTTTACTAATCTCGTGAAAATAACGTTAAAAGTGACGGACGGTTAATCAGGCATCATGTAGTGGCGTTGATAGCCGAAAGACAAGGGTACATGCACCGATCAGCCGGTCCCGATGATTGAGTGCTATGTGCCTTATGTCCAAGGCTTGATGCAAAACTACTATCGAGCCGGGGGTCTCACCGGAAGCAGCCTCTCTATCCTTATGGGGTAGAGGTAAGGCTGTCTACATCTTACCCTCCTCAGACCCTACCATAGCTTTGCTATTGGTGGGATATACTGAGTACGATGATGATGATGATGATGCACTTGAGTTAATGCAAACCAAATAGGGACAATTCCCAAAATGTCCATACTAGTGATTGAAGTCAAGGCTTTGTCTACTTAAATATTTTCTTCCCAAAATGCCCACTGAAAAAACCATCGTCCGATCATTAATTACAAGCATCATATGCTATTGTAAAAACGCTGTACGCCTTTTTTCTTTGATGAAGAATTTGTTTGAATACGAAAATAATATAATTGATATTACTCTTATTTTTTGTTTTCCTTTTCTAAAATTTAAAAATATATAATTTTATAAAATTTCGAATATATCGTTGCGATGTGCTTATTTTTATCTACGGGTCAACATAAGTTTTACTCAATACCGAGCCATGTCAAATTTATATCAAACGTTCGATTTAAATTTGACCAAACTCGGATATGAGTAAAGCTTATGTCAATGTGTTGATAAAAATAATCATACTGCAATGGTATATCCGAAATTTATAAAACTATATATTTTAAAAAGAAAGAAAAGAACAAAAAAAGAGTAATATTAAACGTATATAAAGTCGGCTCTTAATTATAAACTTATTTAAAAGACACGTGACTTCTATCGGTTGGATAAGTATATCGTTGTCTAACAATATATAAGATAGGAGTCCACGGTAAACGAGATGGACATTTTGGGAAAACTTTAGTCAAATGGACAAAACTTGATGTCTTTTAGGAGAACGGACATCATGTATGGGAATTTTCCCGAACAAATATGGTAAATGAATGCTAGTGTGTAATAATATTCCACATACGATGGATTAAACTGCAACATAATATTTATTAAAAAGTTAATATAAACCGCAAGTATTTGAGTCGTTTACCTTGGATGAGGAGAACCCTTGATCGGTTTCTGGCCATATTTCCTCCACGAATACTCATCAGGCGGAATATCAGCAAGCTTGTTACTAACAGCCGGTACTTTGATTGACCTCTTAACCCTATGTTTCCTGATTAACAAAACCGAAAACAAAATACAAACATGAATTTTCAGTAATAAAATTGATAATAAAATGTCACGGGCAATAAATCTAAGACCGACACTAACCTCTTTTTGCAGTGACATCTACCCGAACTCCCACACTACAAGCTCCCATCTTCTCCCCTAACCATACACCTCGGTTTATGTTGGTGCGAACCTTGATCAGCCGACCGAGTTGACCCGACTAAATGAAAAGAACTCCCATCTAAAGTAGTCACACTTCCTTCCATACTCAACGACGACATAAACGACCGGTTCGACGAAATAGTAGGCGTACAAACCGCACTATCAAAATTCAAATTTATCCCACTATTGCTACGCTTATACATCATCTCGGTCTGCTGTTTAAGAAACTGGTAGTTAAGATGAAGATTAGGGTTTTGTTGAGAACTCCCAATCTGAACCGGGCTCTTCCCGATTGAGTTCAACTCGAGCGTCGGGTACGTCGGGTACATCGGGTGATTGTTCGATGATAAAAATGTGTTCTTGACGCCATTCGGAACAGTTTCTTGAACCGCGTGAGTCTGGTTTAACGGTGTGAGGTGAAACCGAAGGGGTGTTGGTGGTTCTTGAATATTGGGGTTTTCTTGAAGAATGTTTTGAGGAATAAAGTTATGAACTTTACTCAATTTTCTTACTCTGGAATGAGTTAAACCTAAACCATCATCTGTTTAATAACAGCTTCATCTGTTTGTACCATTAAATGTTGTGATTGAACATGATCTTTAGGTTGAGCTAATAAATTAAGTATTTTATGGCAGCTTTCAACTGCAGCTTTATTAGCTGCTTCCATCTCCTCCATAAATCCCCAAATTCAAATCCCCTAAAAAAACCCTAATTTCAAAAAAAAAAAAAAACCAAAATTAGAATCTTGTTACCAAATTAATCAAAAATTTCACAAATTTATCAAATTAAAACCCATAAAACACCCAAAGACAAAATACCCAGATGAAATTTCATATTATTTCATAGTATTATCTTGATTCTTGATAATTAAAAGGGTAAAGTTCCAATTTTTTATTAAAAAAAAAACAAGAATTTACAAATCAAAAGCAAAATCAATAAAACCAAACAAAACCCACAAATTAAAACCCATAAAAAACCCAAAAATAAAATACCCAGATGAAATTTCATATTATTATCTTGATTCTTGATAAACTAAAAACAAGAATTTAAAGAAACCAAAAGCATAATCAGCAAAACCAAACAAAACCCACAAAAAATAACATCTTAATTGAATGAAAAAAGTAATAAATCAAAGTAAAGATGATACCTTTGTTCATGAGGTATATTAAGAACCCTAAAACAAGATTCTTTAAATCTTCATGTTTGGTGTAAAAGAGAAGACTTTCAGTTGATTCAAGCAGAGAATTCACACTTACAATGCTTTTATTTTATTATTTTATTTTTATTAATATTATTATTTTTAGAGAGAGAAAGTTGAAGTTGAGAGAGAGAGAGAAGCGTGAGAAGAGGAGAGGAGAGGAGAGGATGTACATTATATAGTAGAGGTGGTCAGGAAAAAAAAACTGCCATCTCTGCAGCAGATTTCAATGGCGGGTCCCACCTGTTGAACTTGGTAATACTTTTATTATTATTATTATTATTATAAAGAATTACATAAATTGTCCATTTATATTTACATCAAGTTTCAGTGGTTGTCCTTTATCTTTCATAAATTGTCATTTATGAAAGTAATATTTTTCATAAAATAACCAGTTTTGACCCTAACTTATACCGACCAAACCGGTTCTTATGCGTTGCGATGACGACACGGCTCGTCCGTTTTGCCAACTATAAGAGAACACAAGTATCGAATTTGACCCATTTACTTAAAGGGTCGAATACAAGTTGAACTTGCCCAAAATGTTCCAAGTCATACGAAAAGTGAGCTTGTTTCAAGTGAAACTTGTTATTACCCGTTATGTAAATCATTGTAAAAAAATTGTTGCAAAGATTTTATTAACAACAAATAAGTATCCCACTGAAAACCAAACCATCATTCCTCTCATATATCAAACAATTATAAGATTCTTGTATAGATTATAGAACACAAACAAATCATAATAATAAACAACCAACTTAAAAGAAACACATTAGTATTTCGAATACCCTACTCATGATCTTATTCCTTACAATGATTTTGTATAAAATCGGTTTGCAACACCCATAATTACAACCATTTTCATATCATTTATAATAGTCAAGTATACTTTATGGACTTAACTTGTAAATTTTTTTTAACGAGTGTTGTGTCTATAACAGACAACACAATGTCATCACCACCAGGATACTCTTTCATGAATATATGAATTTTGCTTCATGAATTTAAATGGATATCATAAAGTAAAAAAAAAAACTCACCATGACCTCATTATATTTTAGGGATCAAAACAACTTATTTTCTATATCAATTTAGCATGAAACTCTAATTGGTGCAAGTTTGTGACAATGAATAAGCACAATGAATTTCACTATCAGTGATAAAAAAATGCACATAATTATTATATATGAAAGAAAGAGTACTGGTATGCATTATCATCAATCTACTATTCTTCTTGAGTGTTATATTATATCACTTTAGCAAAAGTTATCAATACATATAAAACATTTTTATTATATAGAACTAATAGTAAAAAATAATCAAATGAAATGAACCATTTTCGTATTGCTCAAAGTAAAGACGAATCATGGTATCTTCTGTATCGATCACTAATAAACTAAAAGCATACAACACAAATTTACACACAGTAAAATGAGTTTCAAAAGTTCTATATACGTTCTTTTATTTCTATTTTTTTACTTTATTTACTATAATAAAATGATAGATAAATCATTAACATGGAAAGTATAAATATTTATTCATTGTTTTAATTAGATAGTTATGAGTCTTATGACTTTCAAAGTTGAATAACAATGATGCCACTTGGTAAAAAAATGGTACAATTAAGTGTCATGTGGCAAATCAATGTTTTTGTTTATTATAACAGTAGATATATACAATGGGTTGCTACAGTAAAGTTTATATATTTGCAAGTTCAGTTCTTTGTTGCTTTGATAAATACAATATAGCACTATAATTTGTGTGTTTTGTGTATGATGTTTGGAACCTTGGTACAACCTTATGAGCTTCATAACAAATAGATGTTTATGTCGTTGAACAAGTAGTCGGTAATCAGCTATGCGATTAGGCTAGCGAGGAGGTTGGAGAATGGAGATAGGCGGCGATCTCGCCGGGTAGTCTGACTAAGTGTTTATCATTTTACGTATTGATGGCTAAGGGTTTCGACTACAACCTTTTGGTGCGACAATTGTAGTTTAGCGGCGTTGATATGATGGAATCAATTAAAGTTATATATAAGAGCTCTCAGATATTCTATGACGGCCTTGTGGAGATGAAGATCGTACAGTAGCGGAGATTATTTTTGTTTGTTAATATACAATTCATGTTTGTTTGAACGACAAAATATTATTCACTTTACAAAATTGGTTTCTTTAGCAAACTATAAAAGAAAGGCAATCAAACCTGCGCAATAAAATAAATTGCATATATGTGACAAACAATGGAATCAAGTCATTTGCGGGATAAATATTGTAAAGTTATCATTTTCAATTTATTATTGATATAATACGTCTTATATTCTTTTAGGCATATCACGACTTTATTTTGTTGGTTTCTCTTTTGGTTATAGTGAATAACGGTACCATATGAACATTGTAACAAACCAAACCAGACGGTCGACGCAACGCGTTGCGTCGGGTGTTACCTAGTTCAACTACAAAGTCAAAAAGATAAACCAGATAAAATATCCTAAAAAGCATTCATAAATGTCAAACATAGGACAATATTATTTTAAACAAACATTTTAAAAAAACTTAGGCACATAAGTGAACATATGAATTGTTGAAGGACGAAACTTGTGAATTACAAATTATTTTTTCTCATTACCACGAAGCAAACGGAATCTTTGTAGCGGTTACGATCCAACGAATAAGAAAGAGACACGAATAATCCGACATAGTACGAAACAACGCAAAACGACAGCGCGTGAAATACACATAACACCTTGCATATTGCCTATGTTTATTGCTGGTGGGACCCAGAATGACTAATATTATTCGGTTCTTTTGACTCTTGTAAAGTCATAGTAGGTCAGATTGAACTTATTCCAAAGGTCCAAATAAAGGGTTTAATTAAGATGCAAATGTATATAGTAATTGAAAATAACTCATTTTTTAATAGCTATTTCTAATATTTTAAAAAAGTGGATTGGTCGATTCAAAAATATTGATTTATTCGGTTTTCTTTGGTTTAAAAGCAGGTTTAAGAATAGTTTGATGAAGTGGTTGAATCGGTGTAGATTTGTATTCATGTAATTTTCGTTTTGCTCCTTTTTTGGGGTTGTGTGTTTGCTCTCCCGCTTGTTGAGGTTGTCTTTAGGTGCTTGTTCGTGCGGTTGGCGTTGATTGTTTATAAAAGTTCATAGTTTTAAAAAAATGGAAAATATAAGAAGTAAAATAAAAACTATAATACAGTGGTCTACACTCTCAAAAGCAAGAGACTTTACCACTCAGTTTAGATTGGAATAACAAGTCACATGTCTTATAAACTAGTTTTGTATAATATAGCATAATATTCTTTCCCGATTTTCTTTTTGTGTGCTCCAATAGGTCGTTGCTTCCCATATACAAGCTATTTGCGACCAGTCATCTATCATGGAGAACCATTGTAGATACTACGCCAATCAATACGATTCAAATGACTAGTTAAATCACAATTCTAAACCAACTTATTTTCATCCATATAACTAAAATATTTATCTATAAAATTATTATATATAATAAAAAGGAAGTTTGGCGCCACTGGACTATGATTGGTTCATTTGGCGGCGCCTAACTGTCCAATTATTATATATATATATATATTAGTTTTGTGCTTTAAGTTTGACGATTAAACGATTATTGGTGTTGACTCACCACTACAACGTCTAAAACAAACAACGTGCAGGATTTACCAACTACTAGATGATACAGACATTTTTGTTTTAGTTCCAAAACCATAAAGAACGTAACCGAAACCGACCGAATTGATGTCGGCTCACCACCGTAACGCCAGGACCGACAACGCTCGCGTTTTACTAACGCCCGGGTTTTATCGACCGAAAACACCATTTTAGATCTTTTATTTTTTTATATGTTAGTTTGACGAATTTATTAATTTTGGGATTTAACGCTTAGGTTTTACCAACATTGTTTATACTGTCCCGTAACAAACATAACTGAAACCGACCAAATTCGTGTCGACTCACCGCCACCATGCCGGGTATAGACAATGCTTAGGTTCTTTACCAACATTTTTTATACTGTACCGTAACTGAAAATGACCAAATTCATGTCGATTCACCGCCACAACGCAGGGTACCGACAATGCTTGGGTTTACCAACATTCGGGTTTTAACAGCCAAATAAACGTCGTTTTAAATATATAATTTGTTTTAACGCTTGCGTCTTAGAATTTAGAGTAACATGACAGGTACATAGGCGTATCTGACCAGTCCCGACGCAACGCGTCGTGTAATTTACTAGTTTGTTTACAATTGAAGTAATCATACATCTAACTCCTCATATGTATCTCTGTTCAACTAAATAATACTGTTTAATTCCATTTTATAATCATATTTCTTTTTTTTTCCTTAAAAAATATATGCAATCAATATAGAGCGAATAGTAATCCATTTATATAGGGAATTGCTATTCAAACAATATATCTATCCCATAAGAGCATTCTCAGCTCATTCTCTAAAGTTGTCAAACCTATATAATTTATGGTAAGTTTTGAGAGAACCATCAAAATCACATCTCCAATCAATTCCTTATTATATGAATGAGTTATATGATAACTAAAGAAAAAACCTAAATATAAAGACTCACTTTTGATATAACCGTAAACTTTTCTTTACATAAAAGGAGTATAGATTATGGGCCGGGCCTGCTTTTTGGTTGTCTAATATTTCAATTTACAACTGCCTTGTTGTCAAAAAGTTTATATCACTAAGCCCACAGCCCTAGCCCCTCAAGCCCACAAGTTTCTGTTTTTGCAATTAATAAGCAAGTAACATGTAAAATGCAAATTATAAACGTGTAAAATGCACTCCCTATTTTGGCGGCTGAAAAGCTTGGATAAGTTGGTATAGAATAAAAAAAAAATGATAACTATACTCTAGAATTAAAATAAAATTAATAAAACATACGGCTCTCTTCTCAAATTTATAAGATATTATTTTAGGGTTTTGAGTTTTGAAATGAGATGTAACAAATAGCCCAATCTCTATTGTCACTATATATTATTTTTATTATTATTATTATTATTATTATTATTATTATTATTATTATTATTATTATTATATATTGCCTTCAACGCCGTTAAATATTTTGACGAAGTTATCTTCTACCCTAGAACATCAAAGGTACTTGATTAATTTCTGTTTATTATTGTGTTAAAAGATTTTATTTTGTTTTTTCATTCCTTAAATTTTTCATGCATGCAGCTTCATATGCATGCATGTATCTTTACTGATTAATCACCACCAACTCTAACCGGAACTAAAACCTTTTAGTCAGAAAGTCATCATAAGGTTGTAGTGGTTCAACTTTATGTTTTTTTTAAGTTCAAATTTTATATACAAAAATTAACCAAGTTCTAGTGATTGGAGGGTCAATGGACTCTCTTGAACCTCGTTCCGTGATTCCCCTTACCCTCCCAAAATCATTCTTTTTGAAGTTAGTAAAGAGATGATATATAGAAATACTCAAATACTCACAAGCTAGCATGGGCGTAGGCAACTTCAGGGGAACGGGTCGGTCGAACCTGTACAAAATTTTGTTTTAGTGTTATATATATATTAGTGTATTTTGACATTGCACACGTAGAAATTTCAACATCAAACCCGTAGAAAATCCAAATCTAAGTGATAAACAATCGGTCATCCGTCCCTTGAAATTTTCCGAACATGTAAGCTAGGAAGAATTAAACCCTTAGGAGTATTAATAAAAGTTTGCAAGGCCTCGGCCAACCGGAAAAATAATAATAAAAAACCCTCACATACTAACTTTTTGTTTTGTTTTTTCTTTTAATGTTATTGATTTTGTTTAACTCACATTTTTTTTAATAATCTGATATTATCAACTGCACATTTTGCTCAAGAAATTATATATTGTATAAAATGCTAAAAAATATAAAAGAATGATAATATTGTGACATGTTCTTGCATATTGACATAATTTATTTGTTATAAATGCTATCATAGGATCAATGGGTACCGAAAGACCGAGATCATGGACCGATCTTCCGATGGAAATACTATCATTCATCGCCATCAAATTACCGCTCCTCGAACTCTTAAGTTTCCGAGGAACATGTAAAGATTTTCGCTCTGCTTCATCAACTGCCACGGCTGCAATCGAATCATCCAAAAAACCTGGCTACTCTTCCACAAATCCGGAGATTCAAAATGCGTCATTTACAATGACTCAAAAACTTACAACCGAGAGATTCCAGACATCGCTGGCGCAGTCTGTCTCGCGTCATATCAAGGATGGTTGCTTCTACACAAGGATAACACAATGTTTTTCTTTTCCCCATTTTCCCTATCCAAAATCCCCCTCCCAGAGTTCCCAAAACCACAAATCGAGGGCCACGTGGGAGCGTTCTCCAACGCTCCCACATCGAAAACATGCATTGTTTCCACCATCAACCCTATTGATAGTTCTTGGTTTGAAATAAACATGATTTCAAAGGGGGAAAACACTTGGACACAACATAAAGTGTCCGGGTACCACGGATCAAACCTTAATGTCACCGGAGCAACATATGATAACAAGGGTGAAACATTTTATTACATGTTTGGTGAGAAATCTGTGTTGGGGTTTTCGGTTAAGGATAAGATAGGGACGAAGTACAACATCGTTGAACCTTCAATGATGCGCAAAGATACGGAGTATTTGCCGTATATTTACTATGAAAACATGTTTCTTAAGAAGAAGATAAAGCTTGAAGATGATGAATATGTTGATGTTTGTGGATTAACATATGAAAATAAAAACTCTAAGAGAATAGTGTACTTGAAAGAAGCTGTTAATGTTTCTGAGACCAAAACAAGGATGTGTAAGGCTGTTTGGATTCAACCAAGGTTTTATGAAGCAAGTAAAGATCTTCAATGGTAAGTGTTTGTCGCCAAATTGTTAGGATTTGATTCTTAATTCATGTCTTTATAAAGATTTTTATTCTCACAAACCTTTTTATTTTCTTTCATTATTTTTGTTTTAATTTGGATGATATTTGAACATTGAATTTATTATTGATGGTGTTTTTGTTTTGTTTTTGTTTTTTTTGTTAAGAACTAGTTAAATATATTTGAATATTGAATTTTATTATTGACTGGTTTTATACGCGTCCGATGAACAGATTGTTTAATAGCATAATGAGTTAATGACTTAAAACTATCTTTCTTTGTATTATAAACAAGAATAGTTTTGTTTAAAATCTAAACACAACGCGTTTAACTTATGCTTAAAGAAAAATGATAAATTTACGAAACACAAAACATTGAAAGTCAATCATGTAACTATCGAACATTCATGTATGTTAATCCATTTACTTGTTAATATATTTTTTGATTGGTCGTTCAAAAAAAAATCCATTTGTTCATATGACCCAAGCACAAAATTATTTGCATTTCAATAGATGCTTATTCTACCAAAGTCTCATATCATGAATTCCCCAACATCAATTTCAACTTAAACTTCCATCAAATAACAAAATAAGTGGCCACATTAAATAAATAGAAAATTTCTAAAATGTCTCAACTATGGAGAGAGATTTTGTTTTCGTTCATAAAAATAAAAGTTTTTAAAAATGTCTTATACAAACACGTCTTTGACAACGTGTTAGGCCTCAATGCGTCTTTCACGATTTGTTTGACCACCAAAAATGTTTTTCACGATCTGTTAGTCTCCAGCGGGCGTCTTTCATGATCTGCTAGCCTCTAGTGTATCTTCCATGACCTGTTAGCCTCTAAAGAGCAGTTTTTTATATAATATTTCATATTTTTCCCTAGACTATTTTTATTATTGTTATTACTTTTAATATTATTATTTAAAAACTTGTTGGGGGGTGCTATATGTTATGGTTCACAACATGAGAAATTAAATTATTTGGTTATTGACAATTTTAATTGAATTTAAAACCACTCAAAATTTACCAACGAAATTGTTTTGTAACCACAAAACAGAAAATTCACACACATATCATTAATATAATTTTATTAAAGTAGAACCATTACATAAACGACATAAACAAATCTTTTAGTACTCCCAATCTCCTTTACGCGCCCAAATTGGATCATCATATGGTTCGATACATTAGATAAGTAATAACCGTCTTCCTTTAGTAGCCAAAAAAGATTCTGCTTGTCACACTCAGCACAAACAGTATTTTCTACATATTTATCAAAAATATGAAAATATGCTGATCGAAACTGATAGTAAAATCTCCTACGAAGAGAGTGTTTCCCCATATGTTGTCGCAAAAATCAAATTTATAGGGGAGATCAGGAGTAAAAATGTGATGCCCAAGATCATCGTCACCTGACCTCACATAAACATCGATATGTGAATTTGGAATTGCGCTGTGTATTTTTATAAACCAATGTGTAGTATAACACCAGCTTTGAGAAGGGATTATGAGAAAGCAAGTGAAATAGGTCAATGCAATGAAAAGTGATCAAAGCTTATTCATAGCAAAAATACTCATTTTCAAGTTCCAAAGGTTAAGTACTTGTGTGTTCCTCTCATATCACATGCATGTATTTATATACAATGCATGTATATTGAAAATTAATTTGCATATCTACAATCAAATATTTGCAATGCACAAATTACTATGCTTTTACAACATGTTTAAAGTAAAATGTGCAATAAATTAATAGCTTGCATGCATATGATGTCATAATATTTAATTATTAAACATGTTTTAAATAATAGTTTCCTTATATTTTCTGTGAAACATATTTCACTACTGATTAATTTATTTTCTAGTTTTGTTTGTTTGACTACAATTGTAATTCTACTTGTTTTGTGTATTGTTTGTAAAAGAGAGAAAAAAATGTGAAATACTTTTATTATTTTCCCTTGTTTCAACATCTCTTTTGAGGTGTTTAATTTAATTTAATTTAATTTAATGCATTTGGATCCGTTTGACCCATTTTGTTTTAGGCAAATTTGATTTTAATATTCTCAACTAAATGTTATTGGTCGATAATAATTTCAGTTGAGTTTATTCCTATTGGCGGCCCCGAATTTAAGAAAATTGGCTCTCAGTGGTCTCTCGTTAAATTAAACTTAAACTTAACAACGTTAAGTTTATGTTGATTCTCAAAATGAATCTTTTAGGGTTAGTCGGTTAAAATTTTACACTCTACAATGATTGAGCCCCTGGCTTTCTACTTCATACCCTAACCATCTTACAACTCCATCAAAATAGAAATAACATTTACTTTCTATTGCATTATACTGAATTGACCCATTCAGAAGACCATCATATTTATTTTCCTAAATTTTGGTTTTGATATATTAATAGTAAGGGGAAAGTGAATACGGTGCTGTGAGTCGGGTAACCTTACACCATCAAAACTACATAGTTTTGATAAAAATAACCCTAAACACTAAATACCATTAAAACCACGCTCTATTATCTGCTATGCTCTCTTATGCTTCATTGCAAACCCAACAACCCTATGAAGTTCACAGATGATCGACGATTAACAAGGACATACGAAGATTGGTACGTTCTTAAATCGATCAGGTTCTTGATTAATTGATAGGATTAAGCTAAATGAAAACGAATATTGATGTTTGATTCTTGATTAATTGATAGGAAATTTGTGTACTAATCCACGTTTTAATTCTTTCTTTCACTTTGTTGATTATCAGTTTACATGGTCCAATAATTTTCTTTTATTGATGCAGAACATCAACACCACAATGGATTTAGTAAGTGTTCAATCAGAGTATGAAGCTTTTGAAACAAATCTTATTGAACACATTGATGCAAATGGGTATTTGGTCTCAAATAACGGTTCCGACGTTGAAGTAGACGAAACAGAAGTTGCGGACTTGGATATTGGGGTTGAAAAAGAAGTACCAATCGAAGTAATTGGACAGGTTTTCGATACTCCCGATGATGCATATGAATTCTATAACGGTTATGCGTTTTTACATGGTTTTGGAATACGTAAACGTGTGACTCATAAAAATAAGACAACAAACGAGGCTTATAGAAAGAAATATGTATGCAACAAAGAGGGTTTTAAAGATTTGAAGCGTGATGGTTCTGCAGGAGAAGCTAAGAAACGTCGCAGGAATTTAAGGACCGGTTGTGAAGCGTTTCTTCGAATTTCAAAAGGTAAAGATGGGAAATGGTTCGTTAATGCATTTAACAATGCACACAACCATGAAATAACCGCTACTCCAACCAAGGTAATGAAACACAGGTCTCATGGGAAGTTTCCCCGCTCACTGGTTTGCAAATCTCTGATGTTGGAACTTGGTCAATCCGGGTTGAGACCTTGTCAAATCAAGAAGGTCGTAAATACTATGAAAAATCCAAGTGAAAATGATGTTACATCAAAACAATGTGCTGATATATTAGGTGAACAACGAAAACAATACAAGGGTAAAGAGTTTTATGGCCTTATTAAATATTTCAAGATAAATTACTAGAAGACCGCGACCTTTATTTTGTTGTGGACTTATTTGACGATGGGTCTCCTAGAAATATTTTTTGGGCAGATGGGAGATCAAGAGACTCGTATATAAAGTTTGCGGATGTTGTTGTGTTTGATGTCACATATATGACCAACAAGTTTATGATGCCATTTGCTCCATTTGTCGGGGTGAATCATCACCGCCAGTCCATGCTTTTTGCCGGTGCACTGTTAGAGAATGAGAAACAAGAGACTTTTGAATGGCTATTTCAAAATTTCTTAAAGTGCATGTTTGATAAGCATCCATTGGCAATAATTACCGATCAAGACAAAGCTATTGAAAATGCAATTAAAAAAGTTTTTCCAAAAACCCGACATCGTTTCTGTTCATGGCATATAAAGAAACATCAGATTGAACATCTTCGAGCACTTACAGTTCGTTATAATGACATTGAAGAGCCATACAAGCAGTGGATAAAGAGTAATACTGTTGAAGAATTTGAAAATCATTGGGAATTTTTATGTAGTAGATACCAATTTGAAAGTGGGAGTTGGATAGATGTATAATCAACGCAAGTATTGGGCTAAAGCCTTCTTGAAAGATTGTTTTTTTGCTGGTATGACATCAAGTGGAAGAAGCGAGAGCATTCATTCTTTTTTTGATGGATTTGTGAATTCAAATACCATGTTGAATGAGTTTGTAATCCAATATAGTGACATATAACGAAACGGGCCAAAATATAGAAATACAAACTTAAACGAGTCAAAACGTATCAACTAGAACCGGCTGAAAATATAGTGACATATAACGAAACGAGCCAAAATATAGAAATACAAACTTAAACGAGTCAGAACGTATCAACTAGAACCGGCTGAAAATATAGTGACATATAACGAAACGGGCCAAAATATAGAAATACAAACTTAAACGAGTCAAAACGTATCAACTAGAACCGGCTGAAAATATAGTAACATATAACGAAACGGGCCAAAATATAGAAATACAAACTTAAACGAGTCAAAACGTATCAACTAGAACCGGCTGAAAATATAGTGACATATAACGAAACGGGCCAAAATATAGAAATACAAACTTAAACGAGTCAAAACCAAGTGTACAAAAACGGAGTGTGCGAGGTAATATGACAATATCACATCTGCAATAAAATCAAGCCATGTTCAGAACTTAACTGTCATAGTCAGGGCTGAAATTTTCGCCTACACTTTGATCAATATAATATTAAGTGATTGTGTATTTGGTCTTGTATAGTAATATAAACTGAAACGCACCCAAATATAGAAATAGAAACTTAATCGGGTAAAAAAGTATCAATATAAATTGAAACCGGGTCAATATATAACAATATAAATTGAAACGGGCAAGTGTGCAAGCTATGCACACAGGTAAAAAATGTGTGTGCAAATGGTCGAAGCTGAATTGCTGCATATTTGATGGTGCATATCTGTCCAAAACGTGTGTGTAAACTGTCCAAACTTTGCAAACTATGACTAAATGTTGTTAATAATGTAAAACTATGCAACATTCAAAATAGATGAAATTTATTACATACATGCATTACACTTTTATTTGTGCTAATAAAGATTTTTTTTTTTTTTTCATTTCTTCAATCTATGCCTGTGCTAACAAAGTACATAACAAATCTAAAATTTTCCATTTTGTTTCAAATACATGACAATCATTTACATGGACATAAAGATAATAAACATTATAAGTATCTCCTCATTTGTCTTGCGTTGAAGAAGATTGAGTCGGGTTTTAAGCCGTTGGATTCAACTTTTGAAAGAATGGATGGGATCGAATTAAACTATTTTTGAAGGGTTAACGCAGCTAAGAGTGTTGTGTATGTGACAAGTGCCGGTTTGTGGCCATCTTCGATAAATATCTTCATGTTTTCTTGACAGGTGGTGCAGCTCGATTGCGTTCTTGAACTCACGACAGCTGAAGCCATACCAAAGTGGACCTTTCGGGCATATGTGTTTGCTGAAATATAAGTAAAACTATTGTTAGTTTTCTAAACTATATGAAATGTTCAGAACTTGAAGTTAATGCGTGGTGTACCTTGGTGGATGATGCTTTGACCTTTGACTTGCTTATAATTGGTCTATTTTGGTGCTTGTTAATGATCACATAATGCAATCTTTTGTACCAAGTTCTCCCATTTTTCATGAAATGCTTTTCAAATTTGTTGTGTGGCACTGCAATTGACATTAACATTGACTTTAACCTTCAATTCATTATCTTAACAGATACATGATGGTATCGGTGTTAGACATCCTAAAACATAATCATGAATAAAGTAAGGAACACCGGTAGTGTTTGTGGGTTGACCGACCAAACTTGACCTGACCCGTTTAAACTAAACCCAAACCCCGTGAATTTAGTAGTCATATTCAAGGGAAAAATAAGATATATAACTAGCAAAACACACCCCCAATTTCATTGTATATCAAATATTGCAAACATAAAGATTCAGTTTGGTTTCCAAGAATCCTAAAAATTGAGGTCTAATAATCAAATTATGTTACAAGAATACATTTTTAAACATGAAATCAAACTACAACTCCATAAAGATCAAGGCTTTTTGATGATCAAAGAACATAACATGAATGATAAAAGAACTTAGATGATCGATTTCAATCGGAACCGCAAAACATTACCTGCAGAGGTTGATCCGAGAATTGCAAGGTAGATTAGGAAACAGCCTGATCTTCGTCTTCAATGTTAATCTTCGTCTTCATTGTTAGAAGCAACAGACGAAGGTATATCTCTAGGGTTTATGGATTTGTCAAGTATGAAGAAGAAGCAGAGAATAGAGCGTCGTTTTAATGGTATTTAGTTTTTAGGGTTATTATTATCAACAACAGGATTTGATTGATTTTACGTGTAAGGTTGTACGACTCACAGCACCGTATTCACTTTCCCCTAATAATAATACTACACATATCAAGTCAACCAAAACATTAATTAACATTCCATCTATTCAATATTCATATATTCCCTCGACTATTTCTAGTATTGTTATTAATATTAATATTATTATTTAAAAACTTGGGGGTATTACATGTCGTCGTCATGCATGATGTATCGAGATGAAGTAGAATGTAAGGTTCCAAACCTACGAAGTATTAATGTATATCATTCATAAGCATATAGTTCAAATGGAATTAAACATAAAACCATCGTGACGGAAAACATACGACATCCACAGCTTGAATCAGAGACAATACTAACTAAGATCAAGCTCAATTAAACCTGATATATATTGAAAATGACAGCGTTTTTGAGTGAGTTCTATTTATTATAATCATCAGTTAAGGCATTAAGTATCATATACCAATCAATAAATACAAGTACGCAACGTAACATATAGAATAGTCGGTCTTGGGGTCATAAAAAGGTCCATAATTGCCCCAAACAGGACAAACAAAAGGTTGTGACATTAACTGAGGACTTCTATTTGTCCCGTGAGAGGACTTTTGTTTGTCCCGTGAAAGAACTTATTCAATTGGCCCGTGAGAGGGCTTCTTCAATTAGTTGGTCCCAAAGTTAATAAAACAAATTTCACAACACCCCCACCAGGTTATCTATAACAAGCATATTGATCCAGAATCTAGTATAGTTAACGACTTCTAATAATCTCGTTTGATATACAAACTATGCAACAAACTTTACGCGGAATCAGGATATGTCACATACAATGTATTGCTACATGAGAAATTATTTGGTTATTGAATTTTTATTTATTTTTTTTAAATTTTAAACTAGTCAAATTTTATCAATGAAATTGTTTGGTAATCATAAGTTATGAGCCTCACTTGTAAAAAAATAAAAAACAACAAACACAAACCAATGATAGGCTTGACAGGTCAGCCCAAACCAATTAAGGACCAACAACAAACATATATCATTAATATAAATTTATTTGAGTAGAATTATTAGATAAACATCCTAACAAATCTTTTATTCCCATTGTCCTTTAAGAACCCATATTGGATCATCATATGGTCTCCATTGACTTGATAAGTAATACCCGTCTTCTTTTAGTAGCCAAAAAAGATTTGCCTCGTCACAATTTTAGCAAGTAGTCAACGCTGCCGGTCCATCAAAAACATGAAAATGCGCAGCTCGAGAATTATAGTAAAAATCTCCTACGAAGAGAGTATTTCCAAGGATGCTATCGCAAAAATCAAATTTATACCCAAGATCGAAAGTAATATTGTGATGGCCAAGATCATCGTCACCTGATCTCACATGAGCGTCGATTTGTGAATTTGGAATTGCGTTGAATATTTTAATTGTCCACTATGTAGAAAACATACAAAAGCTTTGAGAAGGGAAAATGAAAAAGAAAGTGAAATAGGTTAATGCAATGAAAAGTGAAGAAAGTTTTTTCATATCAATAATACCCATTTTTTTCAAGCTCTAAAATTGAGTACTTGTGTGTTCCTCTCATATCACATATTTATATACAATGTATGTATAATGAAAATTAATTTGCAAATCTACAAACAAATATTTGCCATGCACAAATTACAACGCTTTTACAACATGTTTGAAGTAAACTATGCAATAAATTAATAGCTTGAATATAGTACCATAATATCTAATTATTAAACATAATAGTTCCTTCATTGTATGAAACATTTCACAACTAAGTAATTTTCTTTCTAATTTTGCTTGTTTGACACTACAATTGTAACTCTACTTGTTTCGTATATTGTTTGTTGAAGAAACACTAACCGGACCCCGGGCAGATTACTGGTAACCTGGGGGTTGGATAGCTGTTTCCCACGAGGGGTTAGACCCTTGGAAGATGGTTCTTCTGATAACCTGCAAAACAGACACCGTGAGCTCGTCACTGAGAAGGGGGGGGGGGGGTTCCTCCTTGTGACCACCCTCCGGCGTGAGAATCAGACTAGATTGCTCTTTAAATATAAAAGTATATTAAGAGATTGCTAGAGCAGATATCAGGTATATTATGATGATATAAGATAATGTAATGTGTTCAGATGATCATACCATTTGGGGTATTTATAGCCGAAGGTAGGTTTCCAAGGAGGTATGGCCAGCTGCAACAGTGTTCCTGTTCATCAACAGTAGCCTACGCACGTGCCTTGCTGGTAGTTGGTGGGTAGGCAGCGGCTGATAGTGACCAGGCCTGCTGTATACTATTCCCTTTCCACCAACTGCCGGCTACGCACGTGGTATGACAGTAGTTGGTGAGTAGGCAGCGGCTAATAGTGATACAGTACAGGAGCATGCTGCTCGCCATACTGTATCAGTGAGCTGTCGTATCTCTGATCAGATCTTTCGCCCATACCTCGTCAGGTACAGTAAAAGATCCTTCAGTATACAGACTGGCTTATTTGGGCGGGAGTATTCCCCCTCCCGCCTCTGTGCGGGATTGCTCCCGGCTTTGCTCATTCCTTCAGGTGACACTGAATGATCGAGAGCTAAGTGCCTTGTGCGTGTAGCCATGCTGCGCGGGTGGCCTTCCCTAATGGCTTGTATCCGAGGCTGCGGGGACAGGCGGAGTCCTTCACCATTGGGAGGCTTTTCCTGCGGGACCAGCTTGCGTACTGCGCGTAAGGACGTCACGTCTCTGAGCATGGTTGGTCCTGCGGATCCAGTTGGTCTCTGCGCAGACGTCCCTGTTTAAGGTGAGTCTTGCGGGTCCAACCGGGCTCTGCTGGGACCTACCTCTTCATTTGTAAAAGAGACCAAAAATGTGAAATACTTTTATTACTTTCCCATGTTTCTTGTCTCTTTTGATGTGGTTAATGTAATTCAATGTGCATTTTGATCCGTTTGACCCACTTTACTTTAATGCACTATATTTTCACCATGACATCTTAACATTTTGATACGTTTGACCATCTTAACTTATTTTCTAATTTTGTTTGTTTAATGCTATAATTATAATTATATTTTTAAGTATATTGTTTGTATCAAAGAACATAAAATGTAAAAACCTTTTCTTATTTTATCCCGTTTCATTTCTAATTCACTATAACTCGTTTGACATGTTTTATTTTTATTCAATACATTTTGATCTGTTTAACCCGTTTTGTTTTAGTGCACATTTTGACTATGTTTGACCATGATATCTTAGTATTTAATGATTAGTATGTGTCATTTTACGGTTTTTACCCGTATATAATTTATGTTATTTATCATTTTACTGTGTAATCTAATATGCAATAAAAAAAGAAATTGAATATAATTGTCCCTAGTATATAATATGATATAATATGTTGTATTCACAAGCTACATTTCAAAACCAAAGATAAGTTTGAGTATGAGTATATCATATACCACCCATTTACACATACACAAATATGTATAGGTGAGAAATCGATTATATAAACAGATCTTGAAGTTAAAGTGAGAGGAAGCACATCTAACACTTAACAACCATATCCAATAAATCTCGCCCATAGCGATCGTTATTGGTACGTTATTGGTAGGGTCTGAAATAGAGTAATAATTACGTTACAAACAAGTAGAGCAAATTTTATTGCAATATAGTTTTGAAATAAAGTAATAACAATTAGGCTATGCGTGAGTGAGTTAAGCCTGGAACATCAAAGTCATCATGGATGGTTGACATTCTGTCTCTGGAAGGTTTTATCGAGTATTGGGAGTAGTTTTAAACGTTGTTAAAAAATAAATTAGTTTCTAAGCGTGATTAAGTTAAGACAAGTGTTGCTATTGTTCCTTCGCCCCGCTTGTTACACATTTCGTCTTCTTCTTTAATCCTTATATCGATAACTAAACGCAGGGGACTTCTAGTTCGATTATAATAATCTATGTATTACAAATCAATTTCATTTTAAATTACGAATAGTAGGTTTGCAGTTCAAAATCTTAATAGGATTGAGGTTACAACCAAATGTTTGTTTTTAACCTTTTAGTTTTTGAAAGGGAAATTGAGAATTAGGTTTGATGCAAGTTCTTTAATTTGTTCAATTGGATATAACCCTCTTTTGGTTTTGCTCAAGATAAGAGATTAATATAAAGGAACAAGAGCAGTAAAATACGATCGAATCAAGAATACAAACACATGTATTTTGAGAGAAAAACTCGTCCCAACTCATTTCTATTAAACTCAAAAACTCGACACACATAAAACAATTACGTGACCTATAGTTTTACTAAACTTTAAACTAATCACATTCTAATTCAAACTCAATTAAATAAACATTGACGATTCATAAGCGATAAACCTAAACAACATAATCTAATCTCTAGTTTATCTTCAAATTCAAATCTTTTACTTATTTTCAAGATCGTTATACTCTTGAATTGGTTTTTATCTCCGATCCAACTTGCGCCTTTGGACTAAAATGACAAACAATAAACGACCTTTAACTCTACTCTCGACTTGGTATCATTACATTTAGAGTAAGTTACACGGCATGTCATGTGCGATGTCAAAGTTTTACTTTTCGTCGCTTGGTTTGAGAAATTACGGATATCCGTCCTATTGTTGTCATCTTTTTTGTCCATGGGGTAGATATGCTTTAGAAATTCTCATCTTCAAAAATTATTGTTTTACCCTTAGTTTTAAAAAGCTAAAAAAATCAAATAACTAACGTGACTTCAAGTCTTCAAGTGATGGACTTTGAATCTAGTGATTGTGAACCCATTTGTTATTTTTACAACTAGAAGTGATGTCAAAGGATGGAATATTGAATTCTTAAAAATATATATAAAGAATCATGTAATTGCTCCAAATTAACCTTTTTGTGTTTAATTAAGCCTATACCTTATAATTAGTCATTTTCAATGTGGTGTAGTGGTAGGGAGCTTGGGTTTCTTAATTGAGACCCAAGTTCAATTCCCGCTTTGGGGGGGGGGGGGGCTCAATGAAAAAAGATTGGGATCTTTGTGATCTCTAGTTCGATTATGAGGACATCCGGGTTTTACCACCAGTGGGCCTTCGGGCGGGTGGGTTTCCCTAGAACTGGAGATAACTTAGAGGCGCTTAAGGGCTCCGTACGGCTGGGTCGGGCCAGCTGGCAGGTGACCTTTAGCAATTGAGTCGCATTATATGTTTGTTGGTCGTTAAAAAAAATAATTAGGAATTATTCTAATTAACAAACCCAAATTCAAATGGGAACACTCGGATCTGATTCCGAGCACATTAATCTAATTTATAAATTAGAAAAATATATTTTGTTACATCGAACTAGAAAGCAAACGAGTGACAAGTTGGGCCGCTAGTTTTTTTGAGATTGAAAAACTAAGTCTTTTATTAACCACTTTCATTGATTCTGGAGTCCTAATATTACTATGCATAACTCGTTTGACTCTGCTACGTAGATCCACACCTTAGTCGCAAGAAAACCAAAAGTATCAACAACAAAAGAAATAAACACGTGTTGATTGTCGAGACGCGAGGTTTTGAGACAAGGACTAGAGAATGGGGTGGGGTGTTTTGCACTTTTTTAAATTATTTTAGAGTTAAGTTTTGTTTTTAGCCTTTTTGGTAAAAAAAAATTCGCAAAGGACAATAGTGAGAGACTGAGTAAAGGCTGATTTTTATATTGCTAGATATATTTGTTTTCAAATAGTTTTTATAAGGGAAAATTCACATACATATCATGATATAACTTTATTAGAATGTAGTTATTACATAAACAAAATGAGTAATCTCTTACTCCCATTTTCCTCTAAACATCCATGCCGGGTCGTTAGGCGACGATTTAAATTCCCCTGACACGTAATACCCATCTTCTTTTAGTAGCCAGTAAACACTTGCACGCCCACCATATTTGCATGGAAACATATGCTCTATTTCTTTATCAAATACATGAAAATGTACAGATTTAGCATTGGAGTAAAAATCTCCGCTAAAAAGAGTATTACCAAAGATACTTGAACAAAAAATGAACTTATAGGGACGCTCATGAGTAATTTTGTGAAGCCCAAGATCGTCGTCTTTTGATTTCACATAAGCATTGATTAATTGTGAAGAATAGTCTCCATTGTAAATATAAATGGAATAATTTTTAGTGAAAGGACATTGACTATGAGAAGGGGTTATTAGAAAACTACAGAAATAGACCACAACAAATAAAAGAAAGCTTTTCTTTGTAGCCAAAATACTCATCTTTCAAGATCCAAACAATGAGTAATTGAGTATTTGAGTGTGTTCCTCTCTGATCACACAAATTTATATACAATACATAAAGTATATATGCAATTTTATAGAAAGTTTTTATTATCATAATGTCTAGTAGTATTCTTTAATACAATATGCAATAAATAGAGTAAATATGATATGATTTATTCAATGAGTAATATTCGCTTTTTTAATGAACCAAAATATTCAATGCATGTGATTACAATTTGAAGAACCATTTAAGCTTAGATAGTAAATGAGTGAAAATGCATAATTAATTGTATTTATTTATCTTCATTTTATGAAGATTTAAAAAATGGGTTTTCCATATCACACTATTTTTACTATATTAAATAGGTTTGACTATAATTCAAAACTTTATGATTTAGTAGTATAGTGTGTTCTTAAAAGATGTTGAGTTTATACTTTGATTTGACCTTGTGTAGTCATAAAGTTCTAACCCTATGTATTATGTGACACGTGACACCCAGTCAGAACTATGATTTTATATAAAAATAGAATGTAGTCATAAAGCCGTAAGTGTAGTCATAAAGCCTCCATAAAGCCATAACTTTATTATTTTATTATTTTTTTGCTTTCCATGTGCGTTATGTACACAACTTTGAACCTATAACTTTACCTCATAACTTTAAGGGGGGCGGTGTAAAGAAGAGTTATAGGCCATAACTTTACTCACAACTCTCCCACTACATATGGTCTATATCATTGCAATCCACATGTATAAAGTTAGAAGATTTTATGTGAAAAAAATTATTGTTAGAAAAAGTAGGTTTGACTATACCTACACCAATATTTAATTACATTTGCAGAAATCATTAGTTAGGCCACACGTAGTGGGCAATAAAAATGGGCGAAAAGGGGCGGGGCTACAACAGTTTATCGCCTGCTTTCTTTCTTTTTTATTATTATTATATTCTAATGTGTGATATATATATATATATATATATATATATATATATTATATAACTATTGTAACCCTTACACCATTACACCCCAAAAACAAATTCTCACCCATTGCTGACTGGGCGTCACACGACGCAAAACGCCCCAATTTGTAGTTCCTCCATACGCATACCCTTATTACCCAAACATTAAACACACATTTAGCCATTTATTAATTATTAATACTCAAATATCAAGAATTCATCAACTCATTATTTAACTATACTATTATTAAACCTTTTTAACGGAGGTATATCATTTTTTTTAATTGAGATGGATTTCATTTCAAATAAAAGAATCCAATTACAATAAAGAGGCAGGTAAGCGGGCAACAAGCTGCGCCGCCACCCCCTTTTGAATGGCAAAACCGATTCTACTGAAAATAAAATTATCGTTCTTCGGTGTCGTTGAGGAACTGTGCACGACCCGCTGAACTCTTTTTAGACACGTAGCAGCATCGGGAGCAAGAGACCCAAATGTATCAAAAGCAAAAAGAATGAAGGTGTGTATATCATTTGATTTTTTTAATATTAAGAATGTTTTTAATAAGTCGTTCTTTTCACATGATATTTCCTAATTGATCGATCTCTATCTATAATTCCTTATAAATCTCTATAGACTCACAACACCCTAAATAATTGATAATTTTAAATCCACGATTAATTCTCTTTCCTCATATAATCTAGTATCTAATGTCTCATGGCAAAGAAGTGACGCGGGTTGTTAATTAAGTTTTTGATCTTTAGTCAATATCCTCAAATCTATACTATTTAATAAATAAAGCTTTATAAATATCACATGTTATCATTATGTTGATTCTTATAAAATTTTCCCTCTTCTCTCTCATATTAAATACATTTCTCTTTTTAATATTTCATTTTCAATTTTTAATAATTCCGTCCTAATTTAAAAGAATTAATACCGCCATAAATATGTTAATTTGTTTAATATAAAATATATTGCATTGGTTATTAATATTAGATTTTTATAAGTAACCAATACGAAATGGGTGGGTTTCTTTAACCGGTTAACGTATCAAACATTGTTCATGTCAAAACAGTTAAGATTAGAATGAGTTTTGGTCCACGAGTTGGTTTAAAAAAGTAGTCATTTACAACTAGGTTTTGATATAGAAAATAACAAATAAATAATTTATGATTTATGAATTTTCTAACAACTTTTTATTTCTAAATTGCGTTATGTGTATTTTTTACCGTATAATATATCTTAATATATGTGATACATTTTTTTTGTATTTCACATTATGTTATTATTTAAAAAAAATTATTTTTTCTAACCCGCGTGCTACACGGGTAACTAACCTAGTAGATAAATATATTAAAACAAGTGTCCGTTTAAGTTTTATCGTAGAGTGATTAGTGTAATTTTGATTTCTAAATGTTGTATTGTGCGGACCTCTCGTAATTTGCTAGTGTGCCGTATTTTAATGAAAATTGTCGTTAGAAAGAAATATACATATAAGGCTAAATTAAATATGATTTCAATAGTTATAATTATCTCTTACTTCATTTGATTTAATTATAATATGTAACATCTAGTCTCCTAATTAAACGTTTATAAAATTCGAGTTAAAATGCTAAACTCTCTGATCTTCTCTAAGAACGTTTAAAAACTACCAACAAGTTTATTATACATTTCTAAAGCCGCCCACGAAACAAACCAGATTCTCCAACCAGATACAAAATCAATAGTTACATACAACTGTCGAACCAAACCAACCCATACAAGCCCGCAATACTTTTCGGTCATGAAAGTACAACCCGAATAGCATATGGAGTACAATCATTTAAAGCATGTAATTCAAACCCTTGTCAAGATCCTACAAGACCTTTGTGTCTTGAATAAGTGGTTATTGACATAAAGATTGATGCACTCACTATTGCAGCAAGAATGACCACCTTCAAGAAAATACCATTTATTAAAAATTCATAATGTATTTGGTACAAGTGTAAAAGCACATGGTACAAGTGCTTACCCATTTGAATACATAACCATGGTTTTTATTCCATGGGTATGGAATGTTCATACCAAATATAGCAGCCACCAATGAGTAAACAGACAATGAAACTGTTCCGGATAGTAGGAAGAGTTCTAACTATTTTATGAAAAACAAATTAATAAAAAATAATAATACTTTTTTAGAAATAAACTACATTAAATGAAGAAATGGATGATAATACTTACCTGGATTAGCTGATTTCTATGATTATCCAACTATATAAAGAAAAATTATTATATCATTTTTCTTAGGAATAATATTTAATCTTAAGAGAAAATTACACAAATAATCTTTGTGGTTGGATCAAATAGCAAGTCTGGTCACATATTTCAAAAAGCTGCAAACTTAGTCCACACATTTGTAAGAGGGTTCGCTGCCGGTAGCGAACCTAGAAAAATTTCTCACACGGTCGAAAACTTCTCAGTTGACTATCTTTATATACTCACATGGCTCGGTTGAGATTTTTACACTATGATAATACTAAAAAAAATCACAAGGGATGGTCAACCACCGTAAGGGTAGGCCCGTCATCCACCCCTGAGGGTTACGATTAGTATTAACTGTTAATCTCAATTAATTTGTTAAGTGATGCAACGTGTCATTCATGTTAAAGTAATTGTGTTTTGTCAAATATGAAACCTTAATAAAATAGTCTTTCATGTGAGGCTAATCTCATTTTTATTTAAAATCCTAATAAAATCGAATGTTCGGTTTAAAACCGAAGGTATACGAAGCCAACGTTAGGAGTTCCGGAGTTTGAAAGAATATGTTATTAGTTTTTCAAATTTAAAAAGATACACAATTACCCTCACATCAATGATACGTGACATCAGCTTTCTTTAAAACTAACTGAGATTAACAGTAGAGACTAAACGTGCTACACTCTCACAAGTGTTCGGATTAAGTTTGTAAAATGATGAAACCTTAGGGACTATTTATGCAATTTTCTCTAACCTTAATTTTAGGTTGTTTGTTCTACCTGAATATTAATGTAATCCTCTGTATCATCAATGTACTCACGCAACTGCAAACACCCAAAAAATATTATATTAAACTTGACATTTATAAACATAATAAAATATTTAAATCTTAATTTTGAGTTGTTAAAGGCCCGATTCTTGGGCTGTGCAATCCGTGCAAAAGCACGAGGCCCAAAAGATTAAAGGGGCCAATAGTTTCATAACTTTTATATATATATATCACTATATGAGAGCATGAGGCCCAAACCCGATGCAACTTATTGATTCAGAAAGACACGAATGTGAGGAAGAAAGGGCGGTTTACCTTCTAGTTGGATTTTTAGTCTTTTAAGGTATACTGAGTGTTTGAGTATAATAATGTATATTATAATTTATATATATATATATATATTAACATATATAAAATAGATTATAAAAAATTTTATTATGGCGGGTTACAATCATGTATATCATTGGGTACATGGGCTATGTAATCGATAATCGGGTCGGATAATCAAGAGCGTTGCTCCCCAAAACGTTAGGAGAGCCTCAAAATCCGTTTAAGTTTGATCATTTTGTTACACACTACTATTGTTTTGTTTATTTTATAAAAGTTGCATTCGTATTGTGGTTTTTTATATATAATTGATGAGTTTATATTATACGAAGGAGGCCCAAGTTTCATCTCGCACGAGGCATAATTTTTTTTTATCGTTCTTGGGAACAGGCCCGAGTTGTTTATTCAAATGGGCCCAAAGAAGAAAGATAAAACATTTGTGATTACTTACTGTAGTCAACTTATTTGATGTAGATTCAATTTGCATGAAATAAGCCTACACAAAACAAAACAAAATCAATACAAGAAATACAATAAACACAAGTATTTAAAAAAATAAAAATAAGTATTAAAAATTTGGCGAAAAATGAACCTCGAGTAACATTTCAAGTTCTTCAACATCGTTTTCCCCATGGGTCGAAAATGGTGTGGTACGACTTGCTCGTGATATTTTAGATTCTATGGTTGGAGACGGAGGAGACCACGTTAAGTCTGCACTATCATGACTCGGGGAAGAAGCGAAGGATAATTTCCTTGATAAATAGAGGTCTGCCATGTCATCATCATCATCCAATAGTTGTTCGAGTTCATCTCGTACCTATAAAAATGAATCACATGCTATAATATTAGAGGATAATTTGTTAAATTTACATCTATCTCTAGATGAATATTATAAGTTAATACTTAATAGAAAAAATTCGTACTTTTAGAACCCGATTGGTTAATCGTGTCATTGCACTCTTGAGCTTTCGCACCCTGTCCAGATTGCGACTGCTTATCTGCACATTGTTCACATTTATAATACAACCCGAAAATGGACATCACTAAACTGCAACAAAAATCACATAACATATGAAAGCCCTTTCATGTTAATCTTCATGTTAGTGTGACATTATAATCATAATAACTTCTAAAGACCCTCTTAAACTTATAAATTTAAATGCACATCTAAAGACCCTCTTAACCACATCACAATATGTCATATAGATATTTTGTATACATGATCAAATAATAAGTTAATTACATCAAATAATATGGGTAGCAATATTTGAAACGGCACGAAAATTATCAGGTTTTGAGTTAGTATATCTAACCCGTTTAAAAAACAGTTCATGTTTGGGTTGACATGTTTAATCAAAAGGGGTCGTGTTTGGATTTACATGTTTAACTTGTTTAAATAAACAGGTTGTCCACTAACCTGTTTAACTATTTTTTTTTATATCCCACCAACCCTTTTAACCCATTTTTACTTACAACTTGATTATCATCCGCCAACATGTTTGACACGTTTAGATAGATGGGTTAAGCATGTTTATGCAAATGAACCATTTTTTGGTTTGACATTTTAACACCTTTAGCTAAACAATTCGACACACGAACCCCCTTATGACCCGTTTAACCCATCTTTTTACAACCTAACAATCCGCTTAACCCATTTTTTCACAATCCACCAACCCAGTTAACACGTTTACAACCTAATTATTAGTTTATTACCCACCAACCCACTAAACCATTTTATCACATTCAGATAAACAAGTTAGGTATGACGTGTTCGGGTTACACAATTTCAACCCGTCAACATGAACATACCATAGAGGTGAGCTCATCCAACGCAGGGTAAGCCGCGGTTTCCAATTCTCGTGTGCGCGCATCAAGAAAACTACAAATACCTTCTAACGCAACTTCAAGAGCCCGGAACTCAAATGGGAATTCTAACATCATTTACACCCAAAATAATAACTTTAATAAGAACACTAATCAATATATTATTAAGTAACATTAACTATCCAAAACCATAAGTTTTTTTTTATAAATTTAATTATATAATATACCAATTGATTCACTTGTTTGACCCTCAGTTTGACCCCCAACACCAACACCATCTTCATCATCCCCTTGGCGTAAACAATTAGCACTGACAGGTGGCAGTCTTCTTTGAAGCTCTTCAACAATGGGGATAACATTATCATCAAGTGGATCACGAAGCAATACCTATATAATAATTAATATTATTATCATAACTTTATATATATTTATATACTAAAATACCAATGGTGTTACAATCCTAGAACTTAATCTAGTCAACACACTTTCAAATTGAAATAAGTTATAACTATTGTAAGTCTCATTTAGGCTTGTCGAGCCTTAACGAGCCTTGTGTATGTTTAAGTTTCTCCTCTTTTGGACTTCTATGTATTAAATTTAAACAACAAAGTTGAGCCCAAGTCAAGTTGTGGCTTGTTTAAGGTACTATACGAGCTTGACCCAAGCTTCGGCTCGTTAAAAGTTTTTCTCAAAATATATAAAAAAAACGTATATAAATGAATTAATAAATAACAAATGAGTCGAGCCTTAGCCGAGCTCAAGCTTAAAAGAGCAACCCACGAGCTGCACGATTAAGTAGATCGAGCAACACGAACAACACCGATAATTTTGTGGTTGAATTGTCTTTTGTTCTTTATTAATAAACAAGAAAAGAGTGTGATGAGTTCTCACAAAATCTTTGTTTATATGTGAAATCAATATTATTTCCTTCACAAGCTTTAGAAAAAGAGCTCGTAACGAGCCAAGCTAGAGCTCTTGTAATTTAAAACGAGCGGAGCTCAAGCCGAATCAAGCTTGGGCTCGGCTCAGCTTGTTTACACCCCCTACATACACCGAACCGCGTACCCATTTTTCGGTCAGGTGTTGATCGGAACCGGTACGACAGTACTACTGAAAATACTGAAATCAATCGGTACCAATTCCAAAAATATAAAATATAAAAATTTAAAATTTAAAAAATACCTGTACAGATTGTGTTCAGTTTGTACCGTTACCATTAACTACACCAAAAAGTGAATTACTGGCACTGTACAGTGCACGACACACGGTACAGTACCAGTGTAATGTAAAAAAATGTTCATCCTAAAAGAGCCAAACTCGAGCTCTTGTAAGTCAAAACAACCACTGCTCGAGCCTAATTAATCAAGTTTAGGCTCGGCTCAGCTTGTTTACACCCCCTACATACACCGAACCGCATACCCATTTTTCAGTCCGGTGATTGGTACAGGTACAACAGTACTGCTAAAAAAACTGAAATCAAACTGTACCGATACCAAAAATATGAAACATAAAAATTACAAAAAAATAATTTAAAAATACCTTACAGATTGTGTTCAGTTTGTACCGTTACCATTAATTACACCAAAAAGTGAATTACTGGCACGTTACACTAGTACAGTACGGTAAGGTACCAATAACAAATGTTACCTCTTCAGTTGTAATGATTGCCTTAATATGTTCCAAATTCAAAACAATAGCTTTCTCTCTACCCAAAATCGCAGACGGGTACGACAACAACGGGTCTAGCAGTCTCAGATCTCGAGCATGAATCGATACTCGTTTCATGATCCCATATTTATCCAAATCCAAAACCGTACTCTGTCCATTAGTATCAACAGACACCCAACTTCTAGATACAGCAGTTTTCTTGATTAATGAAGCTGGTTGTGAGAATGAATCCACTGGTACAATTAACTGGCCTTCATTGGCCATTAGGTTAGGTTAGTGAATTTATGAAGTTAAAGTTGATGTTAACGTTGTTGTGGTTTGGTTTGGTTTGGTTTGGTGAGTTGGAGATTGGCTGGTGGGATGGATAGAATGTGTGACGGATTAATGTGGATGGTTGTTACTATGTTTTGAGATTTTAAATGTTTGGTGTTTTTAGTTGTAAGAATGGACTATAGTGGTCCTTGCGGTTTTGCGGTGGTAATGAAAAATAGATGTTTGGTTATTGGTTAGGTTGTTAATTAGATACTGATGGGAAAACGGGTGTTATCGACTTATCGTCCATGTTTAAATGTTGTCAGGTCATGTTGTTCGGATTGCTTTCAAAAGTTATCTCGGGTGTTATTTTTTTCTCTCTCGTAGAAATTGGTTGAGAATGTTTTTTTTCTGAAAAAGTCTCGTTGGGTGACATCTTCTCCCACTCTTATTTACGTGAGCTTAAAACGCCTAAAAGATAGAGTGTTAGAGATGCTCTAAGGTAAAGAAAATCAAAAGTTTTGTACCGTATGTTGAAATTAAAATATTTAGAGACAGGGAAACTATAATATCTTATTGAATATATCTTCTTAAAAGGTTAGTTGTTTTAACTTTAACGAGTAGGGAAATAGTTAAAAACACTCGAAGTGATGTTGATTAATTTATATTTTGTTTTAGAAAAAATAAAAATTTGAATTGAATTGGTTATAAAAGTGATAGTTACAACGATTCACTAGGTCAAGTTGTTGGCTAACAAAAGAAGGGAGCGATTATCAATGGTTTTCCAACGATTTTGATCTGGCATTCTTCGCTTGTTTTTTCTACTTTGTTCAAAACTGATTGATTTACTTATGAATGGTTTATTAACTTGTAACTACTTCTCGACAGTAGCGATGTTCCCTGTCTAGCCCATACATGTTTTAAACAAGGTTTTAGACAATTTTCCATCTTATCAAACTATTAACTTGCAAGTTGCAACTACCGATTCACAACACATGACCCTATGTTCTAAGGGGCTGTTTGTTTGCATCTGAATGGAACCATTCAGATGTAAACATATGATTCATTCAGACTTCAGACTGTTTGTTTCCAAACAGAAAAACATCTGAATGGCTAAAATTAGGTCTGAATCATTCAGACTTCTGTTGTTACTGAATGGGACAGATGCTCATTCAGATCTGAATTAACCAAATAACCCCTAAAGCTAAGAAATCACCATTACAATTTTGAGGCATCTCAATAACTATGTTTCGCTTAGCATTTTATTTTTCGCATGAACGATAATTTGCTAGAGGAACTATGTAGCTTCTTTGTGCTCAAATAAATGAGTAAAAGAAACCCTACATTTACAAAGAAAAATGTTGGAACATGAAGGGTGAAATTGAAACCTTTCATAACTACAGAGTCTGTTGTTGAATACTTCTAATATATAAGGGGGTACAAAGTGACATCAAGTAAGAACTGGCGGTTAAAAATCAGTTCATAAATATCTTCAAACAAAGGCGGTCATGTGGGTCCAAACACATCGAATTCATCACTGCATTCTACATATTCAAGCATCTAATTATTTATTTTTCATGTAGAGTTTTTTTTTTTTTGAACGGCCAACTAAGTAACGTCGGATATTTCGTATGTGGTCCCAATTGTTTAAAGATAGCCCGAGCCGGCCACTAGTCCGGACGGACGGAGCCCCTAGCGGTTCACCTGTTGAGGGATTCACCAAATAAAACCCGACTCCCACGCCCGCCAAACGGCACGACAACGAGGAGCAGGTAAAACCGGGTGAGATTAGGACTCGAACCCTGGCAAGCCAGGGTCATCCCTCATATCTCTCATATAAATATGTGATAGTAAGGTTTGAACCCCCTACCTCTCACTAGTAAAGTGAGTGCTCTACTATTGAGGCACATCCAATTAATTCATGTAGAGTAAACTCTAGCTATTGTTCTCTTGGTTTGTTTAAATATATGGTTTTAGTTAAATAGTTTTAAATTTGTGATTTCATTTATATGGTTTCATTTCACTTGTAATTAAACACGAACTCACTGACTCTGTTAAGTCTGGTCATTAAACCATCAGCGTGCTCCTCACGTAAGGGGCAGATTATCCCCCCTTTTTTCCCCAGTTATACCCCAATCCCTCACGTGATGGGGCTTGCGAATTAGGGTTGGAGATTATTTGGGGAGAAAAATAACAAAATTGTCTCTCACGTGAGGGGCACACTGATAGGTTTAAGGACAATCCTTAACGGGTAATGTTGTTGGGTTTAAATGCATGTGAAATAAAATCACAAAGACAATAATCGCAAATTTGAAACTATTAGAGTAAAATCGCATATCTGAACAAATCACAGAGACAAAAACCACAATTTACTATCTCATATATGTATTGAATATATGTATTGAATAGATCAAATAAAATCTTCCTTTTAAAAAAAACTTCAATCAATCAAATATTTTTTTTTCTAATTGCAAATACTTTTTGATGCAATGGTGTTTATGTAAAACAATAATTCTTTCAATTATTGTACTTATCACATTATTTTTAATTCCTACTTTTATGAAATGTATGTATCAACTGAAGAAAAAAATATATATGAAATGTATTTGGTGATAAAGATGAACAAAAAAAATCGAAAAATACGACATACAATCACGTATTCACATAAGAATAGGATTCAAGAACACAATTTCACTCCATTACAATCTCATGATAAACCAGAAGTTGAAATCGATGAACATGATTTCTAATAAAGAACCAATAATCGAAACAAGAATGTAATTTACACTTAAAAGCCCTAGAGTGATAAACCTGAGTCTTCATCCTCATCAAGGCTTCCTGTATACACGAAGTAGAGGGTCCAAATCAATCCAAACACGCCAAGCAAAATCCAACCAAGAATATTGTTACTTAAACCAAAGGGTAGCCCAGTTCCCTCTGTGCTCATTCTCTCATCCACTAGAGCCATGGCCATCGGGCTCGACATGGTTGCAACCACTGTTGTAGCAACCAATGATGACACACTAGTCATCACTAGACGTGATGCGCACTCCTTTATTGTATCTTGCTTAGCCGAACATTGCACTTTTCCCATTTTGTATGTAGTCGGTAACCCTAGAATTTAACCAACTTTCAACCTTAGTTCTTTCAAATCTATGATTGTGTGTGGTTGATGTAACAAAAATTGCCAAAATGTAATAAATAGTAAAATATTACTTATTAAATTATATTGAATATGTTATAATGTTATATAGTTTTATAAACTAAAATATTAAATATAAGCTTTTTTGTAAATTTAAACTAAAATTTTAAATTCTTGTAAAACAAAGAATCATTGGCAACTTCATCCTAAAATATTAAAAAACATGTTTCATTTTAAATAAAAAAAAGAAAATTAATGAACTCTAAAATACTAGACAATGGCATATGGTGTTGTTTTAGACATGTGATTATGCCCTCTCATTTTATTTTTTCATTCCAAAACTTATTTCTATATCATCTTAATATAAAACTAACTTGATCAATGGAGAATGTTTATGAATTTCGTATCGGGTCACCTAACGAGTTTATTTATATGTTACAGCTCGGATCTAGACTCGAGAACAATTCGAGAACTCTAGGCAAGGGTCAACCCTACAAGACACAGCCCGGTTTTCATATCTGACTTGTTTGCTACAATGATAGTTTAAACTTCATCAATTCTATCAATTGAAGATGATATATACCCAAAATTTGTTCAAATATATACATAAATATGTGAAAGTAATCATATTTGTTTATCATTATATTATCTGAAAACAAATTAAACTATATAATATTATATTGATATAAAAATTAAACAAGAAAGCATACCAAGAAGAGTGGAAGGTTTCTTTGGAAGAATAATAGGAGTGCAAGCTGAAATGGATGCCATTTTCTCTGTGGTGATTTGTCTGTGGCTGAAGAGTTTATTTTTAATAGAATGGCATTTTTATTGGTTTAATAATTTAAGTCTATCCAATCAAACCAGACAACTTGGATTGCACCACATCTTCCTTTATCCACCACTCATTGCAGCCAACTCTCATTAAAAGTGATTGATCAAATAAAACAAAAAATATAATGTTTTTATTTAGAGTAAATTGCGGTTTTCATCAATATGGTTTGTTCAAACATATAGTTTTAGTTCAATAGTTTCAAATATGCGATTTTCGTCTCTGTGATTTCATTTCACTTGCAATTAAACCCGACCCCACTAACCCCGTTAAGTGATCGTTAAACCCATCAGTTTGCCCCTCACGTGAGGGGCAATTTTGTCTTTTTTTTCCCAATTACACCTTAGCCCCTCACGCAAGGGGGCTTACGAATTAGGGTTGCGGTTTATTTGGGGAGAAAAAGACAAATCTACCCCTCACGTGAGGGGTTTAACGATCACACTTAACGGGGTTAGTTGGGCCAGTTGGGTTTAATTGCAAGTGAAATGAAACTACGTGAACGAAAATCGCATATTTAAAATCATTGGCCTAAAACCGCATATTTGAATAAACCACATAGACGAAAACCGCAGTTTACTCTTTTATCAAAAAGTTATAATCATATTAATATTAGTATCTACCTAAACCGACCTAGTAGGCATTTTGGCTGGTTTAAGTCGCATAGTTTGGTTCATGGTTTATTTTGAAAGG
This sequence comes from Bidens hawaiensis, assembly GCF_021521415.1. Classification (NCBI taxonomy): domain Eukaryota; kingdom Viridiplantae; phylum Streptophyta; class Magnoliopsida; order Asterales; family Asteraceae; genus Bidens; species Bidens hawaiensis. Next base: position 189,576 of record NW_027491217.1, on the reverse strand, counting down.
TTTAGTGATTGAACGGTTCAGTCTAATTCGAAACTTGAAACCGTTCATGTAAATCTAACCAATCGTCTAACCATTGCTATTCATATTACACCCGTACTATACTCATGAACTATCTTTATAATTTTAATACAATCTAACTATTTCGAAGAGAAAAAGAGCAGTTGTGTTAAAACCCGACCATTAAACCGCCAAATCGGCCTCTTCTTCCCAATTGCCATAAGAATCAAACACATTGTGCAAATAAACAAATAACCAAATCAACCACTGAAAAAATAACTATATCGAGTTAGCTTCATTCAATTTAATGTAACCGAAAGAGCAACTTATCAATCCATGAGTAAAGTTACACCTAACCAGGTATTATAAACAAATAAACCGAATAAAAATTCTATGGCTCGATGGGTGTTAGTGTCTAAGTATCAAATGGAAATCGGATGAGAAAAAAAAACTAGTGTTCTTGTGTTTAAATAAAAATTTGGGTGAGGGATATTAGGCAATATTGCACTGCTGCAAATACGGGTGATTGTATTCGACATGTTTTCTCCAATATGTTTTGTACTTCTCAAAACCGATATCTAACCATGGTTTCATAACTCCATCATAGTGTATGACTGCTGCACGCTCGATATCCTCTTGTCTAATTCCAGAATAATATCCTAATCCATGAATTTGCCATTTCCGGTCCAAACCAATGGTTTGATTGTAAAATGTCATCCAACCTAAGGGTAAGGTACCAGCTTTCCACATTGGCTTCTTTTTCCCCTGCAATATATATCGAAAAACAGAATATTTATAAACAATAGCTAAAAAGAAAACTGGTCAAACATAATATTATGCGTGTATTCAAATGCATAAAACCAAATGTGGCACAGAATGTCATAAAAAAAGTAGGGGTGTAAACAAGCCGAGCCGCTCGTAAGCTACTCTGTATCGGCTCGCTAAAAACTTGAATCGAACCGAGTTTGAACGAGCATGAGTCCAAGCTCAATTCTATAACTTGAACTTATTTGATACACGAGCCCGGTCTTCACTTATATTATATATGTGTTTTCAAAGCAAATAATAATTCAACTGAAAATAAATTACTGAAAAAACAAAAAATACATACCAGTTGCAGATATTTGCCATAAACACTGGTCAAATTCATTTTCCTCCACTTCTTCAAATCAAACACATTTACACCAAACACCCATGTGCACGCCTCGTTGCTAAATCTTTTTTCCACCGTTGGATCAGATAAGTTGAGTAACAAACTCATCCTGCGATGCGCAGGATCATTTCCACAAGTCTTGACCGCCCCGTTGACTTTTCCCATCATATTTACTCTCCAAAGGGGAGTTAAATCCTTTTGTACAACCACATCATGATCAAGAAGTATAATCTTATTTAATGTCGGGAAAATATCTGGTAAGTAAAATCTTAGGTGGTTTAAGGTGGATGTATATCTTGGGTCCTGTGAATCACGGCCATCGGTATTTGGTGGGTTGTATTTGGTAGAGAACCAATCAAAATTGTCTATGTTATGAATCTGGATTGAAGCTTTTTTAGGAGGATGTAATATGAACCACATTGAGAAAGCTGCAAAGTTGAGAGAATCTGTCACCACATGAAACACAATTTTCCCTGGCTCCTGTGAATCCACCACAAAAAAAATAAAAAATAAAAAGTTACCGCTCATTCTATAACATAAGTATTATATATAAGTGGAAATGATTGTTTAAATAACAGGTTTGGGTCAAAACAAGTAGTTTCTAATTCTATAGTCTAAAGCAGTTCGGACAGTGTTACATGAACCAACAATGTTTTTATTTCTTTTTCCTTTTAATAATTAAATAATATATGTATGATAGTCATATTAGCCACCAGGTAGGGTCAAAACGGTTTGAAACAAGAAATAAAAAATGGAATGGATCATATTAGCCAAACGGATTGAAAGTCTCACAAAAGCTAACTGGAACGCATACAACTTCCAAATCATTTTTTAAATGAAAGATTTAATCTACTTTTAGGGTTTTGCTAACAATATCCCTCTGGGCTACTGTTAACAACTACCTTATTTTGTTTCTAATATTTCAAAAATATAATATTCAAGTATAATCACAAACCACCTATTTTTATATCAAAATCATTATTCACTTCTTCAGTTCTTCATTTGTCGTGTGATAAAAAAAATACAAGGTTGTTACTGATTATAGAGAGTTACTTATAAAAAAATTAATAATAGACAAAAGAGCGTATCCAGACCAATCGGGCCTGTGGTTCATATTATCCCAATCTATTTTGACCCGTTAACCAGCCCGCTCAATCTATTATTTTTCCTTCGGAAGCAAAGTCAGAATTATCAGCAGTTATCTATAATAAAAAATGTAAGAAACAGTCAGATAAAGCCAGGTCAGCATACCTTTGCAGATGAAACAGTAGAGTCCACCACAACAGAACCAGCCAGAACATTATCAGAAAACACAACAAAATGATAAAGATTTGAATCATGCACATCTGGATTGCTAGGAAGCTTTCTCTCTTCAGGATTCAAAGCAAAATATTCAGATGTTAGTCTCATTGAAAGACAATGAAGCCCTTTCGGAGTCGTTCTTCCAGCCAGCTGTACAAGAAAAGACTCTTGCTCCTTATGTACCCGAACCTGTTCTTCAGCATTGTTAGCCATCGCACGAAGCTTCTTCACCATTAACGAACAATCGGGGTAAATTCGTGCTGACTTTTGTAAGGAATTTTCCATCGACCGCATCCTCTGAAAAGCCCTGAAGAGATCAATATCCAAAAATCAGTATTAAATATTTTAAAACCATGTTAATGTATACAAATCCAAAGATAAATCTGCAGTACATAAATCTGATGATATTTTTGATTGAAAACAGTAGAGGCGGGTACTTTCACCTCATTTACTTATTGATAGTTATATGCATGTTATGTTCATCTCTAACAGGTCATACCTATAAAATAAGTCAAACGCCGATGAAAGTGTATTTTAAATCTACAAAACCTCCAAAATCATTATATTCATCTTATGTTCATCTCAAACAGGTCATACCTGTATTTAAAAATATGAGTTTTGTAATAAAACTTGACATGCTAATTGGCCGTACAAAATTTAAAACTTTTGCACAAAAAGTGTTTTCGGTCAGCCTAATAAGTCCAGCTTTGACACGTGTCAAAAAGTCTGCTTAACCATCCATTTTACTACCGCCTAAAGAGCAGCGATAATGATGTATATAAAAGCAAAAAAAATGATCGGTAACCTCTTAGACAAATCAGAGTCTTTGCTGACATCTCCCATGGCTCGTTCTAAATCTTTAATTCGTAACCGCAATTCCTTAATTAAATGAGCATTGCCAGCTGGCACTGCAAAACTCAAGTAAGCTTTAGCCCTTATCAGCTGATCTTTCATCTCTTTAATCTTTGCATCCAATACTACCCTCCGTGCTTGTGGTTGTGCATCCTGATCATGCCACATCATCAAAACAAATAAAATAATAAATTGTTTGCATTTTTCAAAGTCAAAAATATAAGATGTATAAATTACAATATAAAAATCAAAGCATGGATCAAACCACTATCACTGAAGTCACCGGTCTTTTCTCTTCTTGATTCTGTCCACTAATTCCTTTTGCATCAACATCTCCTCCTGAAAGTATTCAGCAGATAATCATTGATAATAAAGAACCGGACAGTTCTCATTAATCAATAAATCCATCGATTGATCAATCAAGTTACATTAAGTTACTCAATATTATCAGACTGAATACCTAAATCTGTGAATCTGGAGCTGACAGTGGGATCAACATTTACATCTTTGTAAACCTCTAAAACTGGTTCTCTTAAGCCAACACTTTCCTCCTAATACACAACAGTAAGCAACTCAATCCACCGAAAAACAATAATAACAGCAAACATATTTCTGTCACGTGAAATTTTCAATCAAATCAAAGTAGAAACTAGCATTGCAAAATGCAAATACTAACCTGCTTTACTAAATTAAGCTTCCGCAGATCCCTCCTTCCTTTCTGAAAAAATAATTAAAATAATGAATGATGAATCATTATGAGTTCATCCACATCTATATTTTATATCTATATCTATATTACTATATACTACAGTACTACATAATAAAAGAGTAAAATGATATGAGTTCATCATCACCCTTTCTTTCTCGTCTCTCTCTAATTAATTATACATATTATTTAATCTTTCTATACTTTTTTGTTTCCCGCATCTCTCTCCTATTAAATAACAATGATTTCTATAATTATTTTAATAAAATGTTTTCTACTTTTAACAAAAAGTTCAGTTCATTCATAAAACAACAACCATACCCAGTAAAATCCCACAAATAACAATGCTATAAGCAGGGTCTGGGAGGGTGGGATGTAGATAAAATAATATAAAAAATTAAATAAAATTAATATTGAATAATAAAAACACTAGTCATAATAAAAATAAATAAATAAAGATAGTGATAATAGTATTGGATATTAATAATATACAATATAATATAACACTAAAACAAGATAAACACAAAAACAAATTAAATTAAGTTTAGTAAGTATAAAAAAATATAATATAACAAATTAAATTAAGTTCATTCATAAAACACTTATATAAACTGATCATTTCTTTCATTATTTAACCCTAGTAATATAAATCACATCATTTTTATAAGAAACATTTACATATTTATGAATCATATCATTCTAACTATTCTCCAATCTCATCACTTACAATCTCCACTTCGATTCAAACTCATTTCGAAAACCGAATCGAACCGAATATTATTATTAAGTTTAGTAAGTATAAGAAAAAATATAATATAACAAATTAAATAAAGTTCATTCATAGAACATTTATATAAACTGATCATTTCTTTCATTATTTAACCCATGTAATATAAATCACATCATTTTTATAAGAAACATTTACATATTTATGAATCATATCGTTTTAACTATTCTCCAATCTCATCAATTACAAACTCTACTTCGACTCAAACTCATTTCAAAAACCAAATCAAACCGGATATTATTATGATTATTATTACTACTATTATTAATATTATTACTATTATTATTATTAATATTATTTACAAACCTAATTTCAGTCTAATCAACAACAATAAACACAATAACTTAACAAAAACAAAAAACAGAATCGATCATACCAAACTCGATAAATCCTCAACGAATCCACCCGATCCTGCACCACAAAACACGGATAATAATAATATAACATAATATTATCGCACCTTATAGTAATAATCAATGAAACAAATACAAAGAGTAGCAATCGAACCGTAGAGAAGGAGGATCGGGGCGAATACAGAGAGGAAGAGTAAAGAGAGGATGCATATCCTCGTGCGGCGGCGGAATTGCTTCATCTAACGGTGGAGATTGTGATCATTGGTTGTACGGATAGAGTATTTAGTAGTAGTGGTGGTGGATTAGGGTTTCGAGTTTGGTGATTTGAGATTTAGAGAGAGAGATACAGGGGATGCGGGGAAGAAGGTAAACGCCATGTTCACTGTAGGTTGTGTACGATTTAATTAAACTATGCTGTAAAAATTATATAAAAGTAATAATTATAATTCTTTTTGTAATCATTTATTGACGTACGTGTCACTGAAGAGTATATATTATAACAATGATTTAGTATCTAGAAGATCACAAGTTCTCACTTTTAAATTATTTTTTTTAACGACTAACGCCGGTACTTCGTCGCGGCCCTTACTGGTTAAAGGTAGCCTAAGCCGGTCACGAGTCTGGACAGACAGAGCCCCTAGCGGTCCACTTATTGAGGGATTCTCCGGATAAAACCCGACCCCCACGCCCGCCAAACGGTACGACAGCGAGGAGCCGGTAAAACCGGGTGAGATTAGCACTTGAACCCTGGCAAGTCAGGGTCATCCCTCATATCTCCCATATAAATTGGTAATATTGAGTTTTGTGTTAGAATAAATATATTTTATATATATTTATATATGGCACTTATAATTATTTATCTTATTATTGATCATTGACCTAAATAACCTTATGTTTATAACTGGTAAATCCTTGATGGACGGAATTACCCTTACTAACATTAATAGGGTTTCCCCTTGGGTGTATAAATAGAGAGCTTATTAGAGAGGTTAATAACTAATGATGAATAATAACACCATAAGAATCATCTCCTACCTCTCTCTCTCAAATCGTGTTCATCAAGAACACCTAATCTCCATCCTAACCATACACCCTAAAGGGGAACTCGATCAGATTAAGAAGATGTCAATCTCAAACATCACTGGATTATCAGGTATTACATATTTCCTTGTTTCCATTATATCATCGATTATAGAAACTCATCAACATGTGGTATCAGAGCATGATGTTGATTAATCAGTTTCTTCGATGTCCATAAAAACTGGAATTAAAATAGGAAACGAGTTTTTGATTAAAACCCTTATGTTTACGGTTTTGATCATCATCATAAAACTGATTGGATCTGATGTTCGTATTACTTCTAACGAATTGTTAGGTCTGATTAAAACCTGTTCATTATAAAAACCTGATTATTTTCGAAATCTGTTTTACAAAACTTTCAGATTTCGATTCCAGTATTAAATCTGATAATATAATCGAAAACAGTTTCGTAAAATTCTTGAAACTGTTCTTGTTTTTTTCGAAGATGTTCTTTAAGAACATCATAATTTTCGAAAACTAACCTTAATTAGGATTAACTTGGGAAAATGAAATCTGTTAAAGAGATAATATTATCTCTAAGTTTAATTTCAAAATCTTTTAAATAAAATAAAAGATATAATTTTGAAATCTTATTAAAATTAGAGATAATCTAAAACTTTAAAGAAATAATATTATCTCTAAGTTTAATTTCAAAATCTTTAATATAAAATAAAAGATATAATTTTGAAATCTTATTAAAATTATAGATAATCTAAAACTTTAAAGAGATAATATTATCTCTAAGTTTAATTTCAAAATCTTTTAAATAAGATAAAAGATATAATTTTGAAATCTTATTAAATTTTGAGATAATCTAAAACTTTATAACAGAATCTCCCAAATCCCTTAAAATTAGGAAAAGGTTATCAGGTTGATTATTCTTTTCGAATTCTGCTAATGTTGCGAATCAAGGCATCTATTCACAACAACTGGACTCTAATCGCAACAAATGAAATGTTGCGAAATCGCATGATGTTGCGAGAATTACATATTATCTTGCGAGTAACATGTTGCGAATGTCCACTAATTATGTTGCGATCAGAACCTAGCATCACAGAATGTTGCGAAGGGACATATGTTGCGAAAAGTCACTAATGTTGCGAACCTTAAGATGTTGCGAGTATTACTTAAGATGTTGCGACGAGCTAATTTTGCAAGATGTTGCGAGTATTACCTATTGATGTTGCGATCAGCCCATAAAATCACAGGATGTTGCGAGTACTCTTAATCGCAACAATTATGTTGCGAGTGCTTTAAATCGCAACAATGCTGATTACATCACAACAACTCCATTCGCAACATCTCTCATAACAACATCATTCGCAACATCTCTTATAAAACATCAATCGCAACATTACTTATGACTGCACTGTTCGCAACATCTAAAATCCCCTAACCAAATTCGCAACATCACTTCGAAGAAATCGCAACTTTACTTATATCTTACATGTTGCGAAATGATCAGAAACCCTTATATATAACCTAACTGATTAAGGGGCCCTGCTCCGTTAAATTACTTAACTTAAATAACACTTATAGTTCACTTCTGCCCAACGGTGATGTGTAACCTAATATTGTTATTTAAGTCTAATTAAGTATGTCACTTAAAAGTGTATGTCCTAACATTATCAGACATTCGCATGACTTTAGTTTTGCTTAACTTAAACAACACTTCATGAGTTCACTTCTGCCCAATGGTGATGTGGTAGCTTAACAAAGTTGTTTTAGTCTAACTAAGCATAGTCATCTAAAAGATGAGTATCCTAAAATTGCTAGATACTCAAATGACATTAACTTTGCCTTAAATACCTTAAATGTCTCAATTCTGCCCAACGGTGATTTGTTACATTTATGTATTGCAAACTTACCTTGTGCATAACAACTTGATTGTTCCAATTCTGCCCAACGGTGATTTGTTACAATTATTTTCGCACAAGAATTTTATACTTAAATATTACATTTTCTGCCCAACGGTGATCTATTTTATTTAAGTATAATAAAATTAATTTTGGTGTTATACTTAAAATTATCACATCTTCATAATGATCCTTACATTAATGATCCTTCATTAATGATCCTAATTTCAGTCTGCCTTATTAGATTACCCATAACATAAATCACTCTAAACTTCTTCTATAAAGTTTGAATCTCAAACCTAAATCATCCACTCTTATTACAAAACCTAAGAAGAGTTTTGCTTTTAAAAGGGTCTTATAAAATTTGCCCTTTTGAGTCTTGATTATCCTTAAAGACTTGAAATTCTTACTGCTCATTCTGATAAAAGTATTACAGAAAAACACTTGAGCATAATCAGTGGGATAAATAAATATGTCTCTTATTATAATCAAGAACTCCTTACATGATTCCTATCAGGTGAGCAATTACGGATTCTAAAATTCCTAAGACTAACGTTTTTTTTTTCTATGGAAATAATAGAATCAAAACAATTCCTAAGATGCATGCAAAACACTCTAATTCTAAATAAAAAGGTTAATTGGCATTTGTGAATACATCCTAATATTTAATTCCATGACCCATAAACTGAGAGCTTATACATGGAACTTAATGAAGTCTTTTCAGTGTATTACTTTTCCACCAGTACAATTAGATGCCTTAAGTGTAACACCCCAACCAAAGGCGGATTATACATCGGGGCGCCACATATTGTTTCATTACTCGTGACACTATTGGGTGTCAATATTTAATAAATACATTCATTCGCGCACGCGCAAAGTAAACAAGATAACATAAATCATCATAAATCAATATATTATAAATCATAATATTCGAACAGCAAAAACTTGTCTTGATACATTTTAATCTATGTCCAAAATAAAGAAAACTTCCTACGTGTCCACAAGCTCCAAAACAGCTACTGCAAACCTGAACATGTGTTAAAATAAACGTCAAACACTTGCGTGTTGGTGAGAAATCAAGTTTAATACAATACATAGATAACAATAAATCTGCGCGCAACACGTGTATGTCTGGTGTTTAACAAGGGTGTAATCAGATTGTGATCAAGCCTAAATAGATCATAGCTCATAGTTCATAGTTCAATCCGTGCTCCCAAATGAGCACAAAAACGAGAAAACATCTGTGCAAGTGTAAACAAAGAAAACCGTAAACGATAGGTCTCCCGTGTTCATCTAATGGATCCATGAAAACTTCGGAATAGGCCGAACAAAGCGGTTAATGATACACACATACAAATAAACAGCCAAGTAAACGTCCTCAACACATGGGATACTGCGCGACTAAAGTTCATAAACAAGTTTAAGACTCAAGTTTGTACGAACACATGAACATCCCAAAACATTAAAAATAAAAAGGGATTAGGTACGAGATTACTCACTTGATAAACGATGCGGTGTAAGATAAAGCAAGAACCAACTTTAAACAAGCACAAGTTAACCTATAAATAAGATTATTGTTTTAATGATTTGTTTTAAGTCTTGATTACAAGTTAGCATAATTAATAAGTAAGTTATATAATATATATTACCGGAAAAGCAGGGCAGAACAGGGAGGAAGACGGAGGCGGCAGAGAGAGCAAGGAGCAATAGGAGAAATTAAGTGTTTGTGTGTGATGTGTTAGGAAAAATAACGTTATTATTTATAGAGAAACCCTAGGGAACAAAATCCCTAGAAAAGGGGAAAAGATCTCAAAAAGCAAAAGATTCCAAAAGCAAAAGATATCAAAAGATATGGCAGCTGCAGGGGGCAAGATAAAGCTGACAGGGAACAGTAAACAGGCGTGGGCGGGTCAGATAAAGGTACTGGTCAGGCATGGAAAAAGCAGATCTCAAAAGATAATGTCAGTCACTTTTTCTGCCAACCAATGGGGTTGGTGCGCATGCTGCGCCGAAAGTAACTTTTCAGACATAAGATAGGTCAGGTCAACAACACAGGAGATAAGACATCACAAAAGCAAACGGCTAGATTAAACAGAAGAAAACTCAAAGGGTTTAGCGCGAGAAGGCTAAGGCACGCCGCGGGAAGAATCACATTTCTTAGCGCGCCGCGGGAGGAACTACAATTCCTAGCGCGCCGCGGGAAGAACTATAATTCTTCGCGCGTCGAGGGATGAACTACGATTCTTAGTGCGCTGCGAGAAGAACTACAAATCCTTAGCGCGTCGCGGGAAGAACTACCGTTCTTAGCGCGCTGCGAGAAGAATTACAATTCTTAGCGCGCTGCGAGAAGAGTTCGTCTCGCGTATCGCTGGAACAGATGGTCTTCACGCAGGCTTCCTTGTAAGGAGTCTGGCGCGTGAAGCTGCGCAGACAACCTTAGGCGGGAAGGAACAAAGGACAAGCAAAGAGTTAGAAGAAAAAGAGGGAAACAAGGCGTAAGGGCGGGACGGCGACAAGAGGGAAAAGAAGGCGGAAAGAGAGAAGAAGAGGGACGGGACGGCGGAAAGAAAGAGAGAGAAAGAGGCGGGAAGGAAAATATATTATTATTATTAAAAGTAAAATATAAGTATAAATAAATATTAAATCATAACAGAAAGAGATCGGATCGGAAAACGGGTACCTGGGTCGGGTCGGATCGGGTCAGATGTCACAGTCTCCCCTTCTTTAAGAAATTTCGTCCCGAAATTTATCTCGAAGTAGGTTGCGCAGAGAACAGGTGCGGGTACTTGATCTTCATCTGATCTTCCCTTTCCCATGTAAACTCGGCTCCGCGCTTGGACTCCCAGCGAACTTTCACGATAGGGATGCGACTGCGCTTGGTTTGCTTTACCTCGCGATCCAAAATCTCAACAGGCTTCTCAACGAAATGCATGGATTCATCAACTTGAACTTCATCAAGTGGAATGTGAAGGTTCTCGTCGGCTAAACACTTCTTGAGATTGGATACATGGAACGTTGGATGCACATTGCTGAGCGCGGGCGGCAGGTCAAGTCTGTAGGCAACTTTTCCTACACGCGCGAGAATCTTAAATGGTCCAACATATCGAGGAGCAAGCTTACCTTTCTTCCCAAAGCGGACAACACCCTTCCAGGGCGACACTTTGAGGAGAACAAGATCACCAACTTGAAATTCGAGAGGCTTTCGCCTGCGATCTGCGTAACTCTTCTGTCGGCTTCTGGCAGTCAGCAGATGATCACGGATCTTGGCGATTTTATCGGTTGTCTCTTGAACAAGTTCGGGTCCTGTGATTTGAGTTTCACCCACTTCGCTCCAACAAATCGGGGAGCGGCATTTACGACCGTAAAGTGCTTCAAATGGGGCCATACCGATACTGGAATGATAGCTGTTATTATAAGAGAACTCGATCAAAGGCAGGTGCGAATCCCAATTACCTCCAAAATCAAGATCACAAGATCGGAGCATATCCTCAAGAGTTTGAATAGTTCGCTCAGACTGACCGTCAGTCTGAGGATGATATGCCGTACTCATGTCCAAGCGAGTTCCTAGCGCAGATTGGAGAGATTTCCAAAAGCGAGATATAAAACGGCCATCGCGATCGGATATGATGCTCAAAGGAGTACCATGGCGGCAGACAATTTCCTTGACATAAAGCTGCGCGAGTTGCTCAACACGGTAGTTTTCACGAATGGACAGAAAGTGAGCAGACTTAGTCAATCGATCCACTATTACCCAAATGCTATCATGTTTGCTTGCTGTCAAAGGTAACTTGGTAATGAAGTCCATCGCTATACTTTCCCATTTCCACGTAGGAATTTCTGGTTGTTCGAGCAAACCAGATGGGCGTTGATGTTCAGCTTTTACTTTAGAACAAGTCAGGCATTTAGCTACGAACACAGCAATATCCTTCTTCATACCGGGCCACCAATAAGTAATGCGCAAATCCTTGTACATCTTATCAGCGCCAGGATGAATAGAATACCGAGATTTATGCGCTTCACTCAGGATATCAGCGCGAAGATTCTCATCAAAGGGAATCCAGATGCGATTGAGATAGCAGAGAATTCCACTCAGATTGGGCACAAAATGCGCTTCCGCGCCACATGCTAACTCGGCGCGAAGGTTACCATTACTGATGGATGCGCGCTGCGCGTCACGAATGCGCGATTCAAGGTTGCTTTGGATCGGCGCGAAGTGAAGCTGCGTGCGCGGCAAGATACAGTTAAGCTGGCAGGGTTTTCGGCTGAGCGCATCGGCTACCACATTAGCCTTACCAGGATGATACCGGATCTCACAATCGTAATCGCTGATGAGTTCGTTCCATTGGCGTTGCCTCATGTTAAGTTCCTTCTGATCAAAAATATGCTGAAGGCTTTTATGGTCAGTGTAAAGGATACACTTAGTACCATAAAGGTAGTGTCTCCAGATCTTCAAGGCAAAAACAACTGCACCAAGTTCGAGATCGTGAGTTGTATAATTCTTTTCATGAACCTTAAGTTGCCTTGATGCGTAAGCGATAACCTTGCCTCGTTGCATAAGAACACAACCGAGACCTTGGTTGGAGGCATCGCAGTACACGACAAAATCATCATTACCCTCAGGTAGCGCAAGGACAGGAGCTTCACACAACAAACGCTTGAGCGTTAGAAAGGCTTCTTCTTGCTTCGAGCCCCAAATATACGGTTTACCTTTGTGCGTTAGAGCTGTTAAAGGCAATGCGATCTTTGAGAAGTTCGAAATGAAGCGCCGGTAATAACCAGCTAAGCCCAGAAAGGAACGGATCTCAGAAGGAGTGGTCGGCGTAATCCAGTTCTTGATTGCTTCAATTTTGGATGGGTCGACATGAATACCCATCTTGTTCACAACATGGCCAAGAAACTGTACTTCATCAGACCAGAATTCACACTTGGAGAGCTTGGCAAAGAGCTGCTCGGTTCTAAGCTTCTGCAATACCAATCGGAGATGTTGCTCATGCTCGGCCTTGGTCTTAGAATAAATCAGAACGTCATCGATAAACACAATCACGAATTTATCCAAGAAAGGCCTACACACCCGATTCATTAGATCCATGAAAACGGCGGGTGCGTTGGTTAAACCGAAGGACATGACCAAGAATTCAAAATGGCCATAACGAGTTCGAAAAGCAGTCTTCGGAACATCCTCATCGCGGATGCGCAACTGGTGATAGCCAGAGCGGAGATCAATCTTCGAGAAACAAGAGGCACCTTGGAGTTGATCAAAGAGGTCGTCAATACGCGGTAAGGGATACCGGTTTTTAATGGTGAGTTTGTTCAACTCGCGGTAATCAATACACATGCGAAACGATCCATCTTTCTTTTTAACGAACAACACCGGAGCACCCCAGGGCGAAGAGCTAGGGCGAATGAATCCTTTAGCAGTCAACTCTTGAAGTTGGCTTGCCAATTCTTGCATCTCAGCGGGCGCAAGACGGTAAGGAGATTTAGCTACGGGGAAGCACCAGGGACAAGATCAATACGGAACTCGACTTCACGAGCGGGAGGGATACCAGGAAGATCATCAGGAAAAACTTCAGGGAATTCACGCACAACAGGGATATCGCGAAGCTTCTTCTCTTCAGCAGGTTTAACCACATGGGCTAGAAATGCAATGCACTTCTTCCGCATGAGTCTTTGGGCTTCGGCGCAAGATATAAGCTTAAGACCACTGGAGGGTTTCTCGCCGTAGATATGAAGATCACCCTTTTCTCGAGGTATGCGAATCATCTTCTTGGCGCAAATAACTTCGGCGCGATTATGCGTAAGCCAGTCCATACAAATGATAACATCAAAGCTTCCAAGAGGCATGGGGATGAGGTCGATCAGAAAATCGTTTTCGTTAAGGTTAAGCGTGCAATCTTTAATCACTGAGTTAATTAAAACAGTTTCGCCCAGCTTCTGCTCAAACGCGCGAGAAATAAAGCTTCGATCGGCGCCAGTATCAAAAAGTACAGAAGCATAAAATCCGTTAAGCAAAAATGTACCATTAACTACTTCATTATTCGCTTGCGCTTGGTGCGCGGTTATGTTAAAAGCTCGTCCGCGTGTCACTTGGTTCGAAATCTGGTTCACCGGATTCGCTTGCGTAATCTGAACTTGTAGTCTGGGGCACGCTTTCCGGAAATGACTGGGATCACCACAGTTATAGCACGACCTGGGTCGTGGGTTTTGGTAAGTTGGTTGAGGGTTCTGCGGGTAGACTGGTGGTGTTGGCGCAATTGGGTTGGCGGGAGGGACTCTACAGTATTCGGCAGAGTGACCAACGCGGCCACATCGGTTACATTGTCGACACGGGGTTTGGGTTGGGTGGTGAAGTCTACAGGTTGGGCAAAAGGGTTGATTTCCTGTGTAAGGTTTCTTAAGTGGCGGGGCAGGGAGTGCGGGATTGGTTAGGGCATAGTTATGGACTACAGGTGTTGGGTAGGTTGACAGTGGGTTAGGCGCGTAAACTGGAGGTTGGTAGATGGGTTGCTGGACAATGGGCGGGTTGGTAAGCGCATAGGCCTTGCGCCTGCGCTTGAGGTTGTTACGGTTAGAGGGTTCAGGTTTGGTTTCTGTTGGTTCAGGAACAGTCTTGGTGAGTTTGGTCTTTTCTGTTCCCCGCAGGAACAGGGTTCCTGCTCTGACATGGTTGTCGCTGAGCACAGCGGCCAACTCGATGGCGTCAGAGAGGGTTACTGGGTTTCTGGCCCATACAGAATCTTGAATTTCCATGGGGAGACCCCCAAGGAATTTCTCTATGGCTCGGCGGGAAGGGGTAACAAGGTGAGGGACAAGCAGGCTTAGTTCATGGAAACGCGTCGCGTACTCGCGCGCTTCGCCACTGTACTGCTTAAGATTCCAAAATTCTTCCTCCAGGCGCTTAACTTCGTTGGGAGGGCAGAATTCTCGCGTCAGAATTTCTTTGAATTCCTCCCATGCCATGTTAGAAGCAGTTTCTGCGCCACGCGCATGAGCTACTCCATTCCACCATGTAAGCGCTCTGGATTCCAGGACACTGGAAGCATACAGGGTTCGTCTGTTTGAGGGGCATTGGGTGTGGAGGAAAGTGTTTTCTATTTTCTCAAGCCACTGGAGCATCACGGTGGCTCCTTCAAGACCTGTGAACTTTGGAGGGTTACCCGCGTTAAAGGACTTAATGTTGTAACCAGATGTGTTGGTATTATTTTGGCTCAAAGCTTGGGCTATTGCGGCGGCCATTTCCTGGGAACGTTGCTGCGAACGTCTGCGCGCGGCTTCTTTCTTGAGATGGCGAGCTGATAGCGGAGGCATTCTATAAAAGTTTTAATTTTAGTTAATATCTTGGTTTTATCGCAAAGTATAACCCTATAAAGCTTGGTTTCGCGGAGTTAGATACTATCAAAAGTTAAAGTAAAATAAATGACCCTAAATGCAGACTTAATAAAGGTAACAAATCCGAATCAAGAATCGACAATTCATGTATCACCATGACTTTCCGAATTCCCAATTTAAAATATACGAGCAAACGAGTATTGGGGATTGACGATTCATGTATCACCATGACTTTTCAACCTTCAATACAAAACATACAAGAAAATGAGTATTGGAGGTTGACAATTCATGTACCACCATGACTTTTCAAGTCTCTAACCTCAGAACATAATCGCAAATGGAAATTGAAAATCAACTATTCATGTATCACCATGACTTTTCGGATTTTCAAATCCAACAAACGAATATGTAAGTAAAATCAATAAAAATCGAAATTCAATCAAAAATCGAAATATCGCGGAATAAAACATAAAATCATATACTGCGCAAGCGCGAGCATATTCATAAATAACGAGTAATTAACAATAAGCGTGCAAACATGAGATTTCTCTCATGCGCGAGAAGGGACTCTTAGGTATTCTAGGCCGTTACGTCTAACCACCTATCCTAAAGTCAACGAGCTCTGATACCAATCTGTAACACCCCAACCAAAGGCGGATTATACATCGGGGCGCCACATATTGTTTCATTACTCGTGACACTATTGGGTGTCAATATTTAATAAATACATTCATTCGCGCACGCGCAAAGTAAACAAGATAACATAAATCATCATAAATCAATATATTATAAATCATAATATTCGAACAGCAAAAACTTGTCTTGATACATTTTAATCTAGGTCCAAAATAAAGAAAACTTCCTACGTGTCCACAAGCTCCAAAACAGCTACTGCAAACCTGAACATGTGTTAAAATAAACGTCAAACACTTGCGTGTTGGTGAGAAATCAAGTTTAATACAATACATAGATAACAATAAATCTGCGCGCAACACGTGTATGTCTGGTGTTTAACAAGGGTGTAATCAGATTGTGATCAAGCCTAAATAGATCATAGCTCATAGTTCATAGCTCAATCCGTGCTCCCAAATGAGCACAAAAACGAGAAAACATCTGTGCAAGTGTAAATAAAGAAAACCGTAAACGATAGGTCTCCCGTGTTCATCTAATGGATCCATGAAAACTTCGGAATAGGCCGAACAAAGCGGTTAATGATACACACATACAAATAAACAGCCAAGTAAACGTCCTCAACACATGGGATACTGCGCGACTAAAGTTCATAAACAAGTTTAAGACTCAAGTTTGTACGAACACATGAACATCCCAAAACATTAAAAATAAAAAGGGATTAGGTACGAGATTACTCACTTGATAAACGATGCGGTGTAAGATAAAGCAAGAACCAACTTTAAACAAGCACAAGTTAACCTATAAATAAGATTATTGTTTTAATGAT
Source organism: Bidens hawaiensis (assembly GCF_021521415.1). Lineage (NCBI taxonomy): Eukaryota > Viridiplantae > Streptophyta > Magnoliopsida > Asterales > Asteraceae > Bidens > Bidens hawaiensis. Next base: position 172,702 of record NW_027491217.1, on the reverse strand, counting down.
TTGTTTTAAGTCTTGATTACAAGTTAGCATAATTAATAAGTAAGTTATATAATATATATTACCGGAAAAGCAGGGCAGAACAGGGAGGAAGACGGAGGCGGCAGAGAGAGCAAGGAGCAATAGGAGAAATTAAGTGTTTGTGTGTGATGTGTTAGGAAAAATAACGTTATTATTTATAGAGAAACCCTAGGGAACAAAATCCCTAGAAAAGGGGAAAAGATCTCAAAAAGCAAAAGATTCCAAAAGCAAAAGATATCAAAAGATATGGCAGCTGCAGGGGGCAAGATAAAGCTGACAGGGAACAGTAAACAGGCGTGGGCGGGTCAGATAAAGGTACTGGTCAGGCATGGAAAAAGCAGATCTCAAAAGATAATGTCAGTCACTTTTTCTGCCAACCAATGGGGTTGGTGCGCATGCTGCGCCGAAAGTAACTTTTCAGACATAAGATAGGTCAGGTCAACAACACAGGAGATAAGACATCACAAAAGCAAACGGCTAGATTAAACAGAAGAAAACTCAAAGGGTTTAGCGCGAGAAGGCTAAGGCGCGCCGCGGGAAGAATCACATTTCTTAGCGCGCCGCGGGAGGAACTACAATTCCTAGCGCGCCGCGGGAAGAACTATAATTCTTCGCGCGTCGAGGGATGAACTACGATTCTTAGTGCGCTGCGAGAAGAACTACAAATCCTTAGCGCGTCGCGGGAAGAACTACCGTTCTTAGCGCGCTGCGAGAAGAATTACAATTCTTAGCGCGCTGCGAGAAGAGTTCGTCTCGCGTATCGCTGGAACAGATGGTCTTCACGCAGGCTTCCTTGTAAGGAGTCTGGCGCGTGAAGCTGCGCAGACAACCTTAGGCGGGAAGGAACAAAGGACAAGCAAAGAGTTAGAAGAAAAAGAGGGAAACAAGGCGTAAGGGCGGGACGGCGACAAGAGGGAAAAGAAGGCGGAAAGAGAGAAGAAGAGGGACGGGACGGCGGAAAGAAAGAGAGAGAAAGAGGCGGGAAGGAAAATATATTATTATTATTAAAAGTAAAATATAAGTATAAATAAATATTAAATCATAACAGAAAGAGATCGGATCGGAAAACGGGTACCTGGGTCGGGTCGGATCGGGTCAGATGTCACATTAAGAATCAACTATAACACTCAGAAGTACTAAAGGAAACTGAGTGTGTTGCTAGCAATATATGTACAGGAAAAGGAATGCCTAAAATTGAAAATCAAATGTTATTCACCTTATTACCACTAAACCTTAAAAGAGGATAGTTCTAAAGTCTTGAAACAAAATACAAGTACTGCTTCCAGCTCTAAGTTCTCAAAGGGAAAGTCTCACTGCAAAATCATGCCATTAGACTAGGCACGAGCAAAGAGACTATCCATACCTCAAGGGAACAGTTGGCTAAGAAAGGTAGTTACCAATTAATGATATTTAACTCCACTAATATTAATATTCCTATTAACACATGTTAGTTGAGTTTAGTTTTATACGTTTCCTTATCAGAAATCGATAATAATTAAGATGAGAGTCAGTGACTCATTTAATGTTAAGGTTGTAAGAACCATAAAAGCTGTTTTGTATTAAGCTTTATGATACCTTAAACATTCTAGAGTTTACTCAAAATTTAGTATCAATACTAAAGCTACATTTTGACAGTTATAAGGTTTTAAATGACCAAAACAAAGTCACTACTAACTAAAACTATCATATTATCGGTCGTTATTATCTGAATAGAAACCTTATAAGATAAAACTAAGCGATGCTACAAATTTCACAACCTTTTGTTATCATAGAAATGAGAATTTAACAAAAGACAAATGAGACTTACGTACTTCATCCATTAAGACCAAAATTTTCATGAGAAATCATGACTCGGTTGACAAAGGATGAATTGCCATTAAATCTCATTCTTAGTTATTTGAAAGCATGTGTTAAATGCCCTAAATATAAACTGGATAAAGGGAGTAAGTGAGGTCCACCATAAGTTAAAATTCACTGCTATTAGTGGAGCTTAGAAGAATATCAACTTGTATCTAATCTGTTTCCTACTAGACAAGTTCTTTAAAGAAATCAATTCATATATACTTATCAGTATTTCTTCTAAATATGTCCTTAAAATTTCTTATGAAATATGGACAATAAGGAAATCAAGTCTAAACTGTATGAAAGTTTCCTATGACATGAATCGCCAAAACTTGTATGGAGTTTTAGAGGCCTATAAGATCAGTGGGAGCACTGAGTGTCCTTATATGCAAGAGATGGGGGAGAAACAACTTAATCTACCTCATAAAACATCCCTTGTATAAGACACTGCTCCATTATATCTTGTCTCCTTAACATTTAATGCTACTCCTAACAAATTTTGTTGGATACCTAAATATGGGAAAACTTAGATTTCTTACCAAGACTAATTAATATAATCCTCAATTAGAATTTATTGGTCTTCTGATGTTGACCCTAAGCATGCTGAATTCTTACATATTTCTAAGGTCAGTAGGAGCAGTAAAAGTCCTTATCATAACTTGGCTAAGTACAAGACGCGGGGGAGAGATTGTCGCTTACTTTAACTCCGATTACACCTCTTGTACACCATACTGCACCAACTCTTACATACTTAGAAACTAATATTGCTCCTAATATACCTGAAAATATGAAACTCCTTATAAACCCAATAATCAACTCAGGAGGTCATCTAGGTCTCAAAGGCCTACTAACTTTGATGATTATGTACCCTACCTGACTAAAGATTAAATGGATTTTGGAAGGTTTAATGATCCTACCTCTTCTAATTAAACCATTAGTATCAATCAATCTTCTAAAATAGTATAACGTTTGGGATTTGGTTGAATTACCTAAAAGGTAGTCATTACTAAACTAAATCTGAATGAATAACGTTAATACACTAAAGGTATGATTGATTGATAAAGGTATACTCAAGAGGGAATAAATTATCAAAGAACCTAGTTCCTTGTCTTACAAAAGGTTACTTTGAGGATCATCACTGTTCTAGTAGCTTATAATAATTTAGAGCTACATTACATGAACATTAAAACAACTTTCCCTAACACTGGCCTACATGTTCGTAAAATAACCTGTAAGTTCTAAACTGAAGGTTAAGAACACTTAGTTTGTAAGTCAATAAAATCCATGTATGGGTTGATGCAAGAATCAATAATGAAATCATAATGCAACTCTCTTCATCAAGAACTAAGTGGATTGATTTACCTACCTCAAGATGAGTGGGAGCAACTAATGTAAACTTGTCCTTATATAGATGACATTCTTTTGACAAGTATATGTTACATGAGTCAAAGTATTGTTAACGCATATCTTGACCTAATCAATCTCGGAGATACCTCTTATTTAATAGTTATCAAAATACACCGAGATAGACTCATTAGTTTTATATGTTTTACATGAAACGGGTCCTTACACTTGTAACATACAATATTGCTCTCCTTTAGAGGCTAATAGGATAAATGAGATTATTTCCTTATGCATCATTAATTAGATGCCTTAAGAAGGTTCAAATCTATACTCGTTTAGATATTGGTCACATTGCTAAACACTAGACTAATTATTTCTATTGTGAAGCATCTGATAAAATATCACAATATCTCTAAGAAACGAGACACAATAATTTAAAGAAGAAGAAGTGAGAACTAAAAAACGGTTGACTACTAATATTCTAACTTTGTCAACTTCTGGGTATATCCTTATGTCAGCAGACATTACTATCTCATGAATGAGTCCTAACTAACTGATAACAACGACCTAAGTTATAATGACATAATATGTTGCTGATCATAACGCAACGTGTCACTAAATGTTGTTGGAAAACTTTATCAGTTGACTCATAATTTATTAACTTCATATAAATCCAATATTGAAGACTTATTGTGATAAAGTCAGCTACCCTTATTTCTTGAACAGTAACAGTTCAAGCGGAGCTGCATTAGAATTCGATACAAGTCTAAATTATTGTTCGCTTATGACTTAAGAACAAATAGAGGAAACTAAACTTTTGTATCGAATGCATTCATGATATGCTTATGGATCCACTAATTAAAGGTCTGTCACCCATAAGTCTCCTAAATGGCCAGTAATAGAGACGGGTTTTACCAATGACCAAGCGCAACTGCGTATCGTACTATGAATGATTAATTATTAATTTTTCCTCATACGTTGAAAATTTGTTTTGTCTCTAAATACGTTCATGCATGCCTAAAGACGTATAGACACTAATTATACAAATCAACGGTAAGGGCTTATTTGTCAATTTGATCCTAAAGTTAGGTTTTAAATTTGAGTTGTAGTATGATTAATGGGGGTCCTGAGTCGAATATTGATTCAACGACTGTATTTCTCTGCTGCAATTTGGGTTTAGAACTAAAATGAGTATTAACCTCTGATCAGACTAATCTAATGCTCATAATAAATAATTACTAGGCCAAGTGGGAGAATGTTAGAATAAATATATTTTATATATATTTATATATGGCCCTTATAATTATTTATCTTATTATTGATCATTGACCTAAATAACCTTATGTTTATAACTGGTAAATCCTTGATGGACGGAATTACCCTTACTAACATTAATAGGGTTTCCCCTTGGGTGTATATATAGAGAGCTTATTAGAGAGGTTAATAACTAATGATGAATAATAACACCATAAGAATCATCCCCTACCTCTCTATCTCAAATCGTGTTCATCAAGAACACCTAATCTCCATCCTAACCATACACCCTAAAGGGGAACTCGATCAGATTAAGAAGATGTCAATCTCAAACATCACTGGATTATCAGGTATTACATATTTCCTTGTTTCCATTATATCATCGATTATAGAAACTCATCAACATTTTGAACTCCTACCTCTCACGAGTAAAGTGAGTGCTCTACCATTGAGTCATGTCCAATTTATTCCCACTTTTGATATAGTGGTAAAGGTTTTTTTTTTTTGAGAACTCAGGTTTGATCGTCAGTTGTGTTACTTTTGATATATTATGTTAATAAATGATTTGAGTTTGGTTTTGCGAGATTGTCAGTTTGAATCTTGAATCTGCTCGAGTTTTCGTTCTACCGTGTGTTACATCAGAGAGTCTTGTTCTTATGGTGGCACAACGATTGTCAAGTGGCAGTTGGCAGTATGGTTTATTGGGGGACGCTTAAGTCATACTCTAAAGTTAGTGTGGGTCTGGTTAAGACACACATAGTCTGGTCATAGTGGGGCAACGAAGTTGTTCAAAATTAGATATGACGGTGGCTTAACACACAAGAAAATCGTCGTTTCAGAAAAAAATCTAGATTAACACAACATTGAATTAGCTTACGGAAATGCTTCCAATACTTAAATGATTCTTTATGAGACGCGATATTAAACCGTTCATTTTGATTTTGACGTCATGGACTTGACTTACTCAAAAACACCGTCAAAGATGAAAACCCATCATTATGGGAAAATCCACTCAAATCATGTTTTAAACCTAAGACCATAAAATCTCATATCTTAACTATAACCTTGTGTCATTGTATTTTAGAGCATTTATATATGGAGGTTCGTATAATGCATTTATTTGTATTATATAAAAACAATCAGGAATAGGAAACAAAAAGAAGATTATATGATCATTCTGTGTATCATATTTAATATGTTATAGGATTATTTGGTAATCTCTACATTATTAAGTGATGAGTACATCGATGTGGTGGATCAAGGAGGTGGTGCGTGAGTTGCAGACTGAGGGTTATGAAGAAAAGTGAATGGATAAAGGGGACAGAATGCTTGTTGAGCATTACTTTAAAACTTACTGGTTAAAAGGTTTACAAACTGATTCAGGTGTATTATTTTAGTGAACCAAACACATTTAATGATAACTGATTCAAATGTTACATGTTAATAGAATGATTAATATGGTACAAAACATTTCCTTAATATTCCAAAATGAAAGAATGTACGCTGTGTTTGGATAGTTAAAAGTAACTATCCCAATTAAAAGAAAGAAACAAAAGTTATATTTTGTAGATACCGGTGTCCGAGGTTGCGTATTTGCATCGTTATTTGCTATGTTGCTTTATTGGGTTCATAATTTCAAAATAACTATGCGACACATCGTACTAGCTTTAATATTTTTATTTGTAGTGATCATCATTGTTTCTCATTATATTTTCCAACTTTTAAAATACAACTATACTATTTCAAAAGTCTATTTGTTATGTTATGTCGAATATATGTAGGACTAGTGAGATTTATTTATCATAATTTGTCATGCAAGAAAACACAATATATGCGTCAGACATAAAATAGTATTAATAATAGTGTTATACTTGATCAAATAAACCTTTACAAACATATAGTTGCTAGTCACTACTTAGATACATGTGGTGAATAAGGTTTATTGGATTTTAATAATCCTTATTAACTGGTATTGGCCAATAATAATACATATTCATTTTATCGCCACTAGTGATTACAATTTTCAAAAGGTTGCCCCCCAATGGTCCCCCGTTAAAAATGACTTAACGAAGTTATATTTTTTTTCGAATTTTAAACTAACTTTTTTGGGCTTTTGATAGGAAGGATAATACGAATCGATTGATGTAAAACTTAACTCGAAACGATGATCCAAACGACTTGATTTTTGCTTCAATTCGTGTGTTTGAACTTCCAATTAACAAAAATCAAGTCGTTTGGATCAACGTTTCGAGTTAAATTTTACATCAATCAATTCGTATTCTCCTTACTATCAAAAGCCCTAAAAAATTAGTTTGAAATTCGGAAAAAAAGTATAACGTCGTTAAATCGTTTTTAATGGGGGACCACCAGGGGGGCAACTTTTTGAAATTTTGGATCGTCAGTGGCGATAAAATGAATAAGAATTATTATCGAACAATACCAGTTAACAGTGATTATTAAAATCCAATAAACCAGTGAAAAATAATGATATGTGTTTTGCATTTAAGTGTGAGAGTAAAACCCAGTAAGAAACTTGATGTTTCTCTTTATCCATCCATTGTACATGATATTTCATTACGAATATTATTTCTCATTACAATTTTTATTTCAAACACAACACTTTAAGCATCAAAATACTATTCATCTTAACTTAACTTAAGATATTTTTCAATTTGTTGTTAAGAGTGGTTGTTAAATATAACACAAATAGTAAATTGTTAATCACACATGGTTATATATGTGTAATATTAGTTACAAAATAAGTGTTAAGAGTCATAGATGCTCCAACAATCCACGTCTTCGTCACTCTCAACAATTAAATCGTGAACTTTTATGACATGGTCAATATCTTATAATAATGTTCGAAATGGTTATGAACATTAGTGAAAAATTATAACCGCTTAATCTCGTTCAAAACATCCCATTTTGTTGAAATATATAAATAATTTAATTCAAAGTCAAACACGTGATTCGGATAATTGTTTTCTTATTATTTGATTTTTGTTGTTTATATGATGATGGAATGATGGTCCGTTGTTGAGATCATGAAAGGAATTATGTTGTTGGGCATGAAGCCGGAAGTAGCCAAGACCATGGAGTTAATGTTTGACTATATTTGTAGGTCTTAGAAAGTTGAGGCTCTTTAAGCTAACACTTAAACTTGGAAGCCTTAACGAGCATTTTCTTGACTTTCCTTTGTCAAAAGAACGTTAACGAAGAAATAAGTACGGATTCCTCAACCACGTAAAAGGATTTTTCCTAAATTATCTCTTCTCCAACGGCACTCGGGAATGATCTTGTGACTATAAAGGTTGTGCTTTCCATATAAAAAGAGAGGAAGAACCATCACAATGTAGTCTTTAATCCTTTTGTTATTATTAGGGTTTCATCCTGATTTGTTTTCTATAATCCGTATGAATTTATTTGTAGTTTGATTATTTGAAATAAAGAAGCTTTTGATTACATGTTTATGAAACGTTTCTTTCTTGTAGAAGTACCTTTTTACAAATGATTAAGAGCATGGCAAATGGATCGGTTTAAGGGGGGGGGGGGGGGGGAGGGGATGAGGTAATTGAGTTCTTTACCAGGAACTTCTAAAACTGCGTGGTTTGAATGGGGAAGGAGGAAATAGGTGAGAGGGCGTCTCATTCGGATTTACATATATGATATAGAGAGAGAGAGAGAGAGAGAGAGATTATACGAGTAAGGCGAGTAATACTTGGGCAAGTGAGAGAGGGTGTTGACGTACTCATCTTTAATCTCACCCAGACCATCCAAAAATAAGGATGGAGTGAATGATACGACACATAATGATGCAAACGAGTTGAACCGCTCGCGAGTTACTCGATATTAGATTGATAAAAAGAACTCGAAACGAGCTGAGCCCACGCCTCAAATAAAGTTCGTTTAGTTATCTTGTATTAATTTTTACTACTCTGGACTTCTATGTATTAATTTCACACTCCACAACCGAACTCGAGCCTAACTTTAGCATGTTTAAGAACCTTGCTCGATGATAGGCGTGCAAACAAGCCGAAACACTCTTAAGATACCCGAAATCATTTCGTTAAATGTTTGAATTAAACCAAACTTACACCAAAACTCATTTAATAAACGAGCCCGAGCCTGACCCCGAGCTTCACCTTTCTTATAGCTTCACCTTCTTATATAAAGTTCAACTATACACACTACTTAACCGATAATATTATAGGCTTTAAAATAAAACCTGTCATCTACAACCATTAAGCACCAACAATGGCGACATCTTTCAGCTACACACCAAAACTCACAACCACTCTCTCATCTTCAACTCTCCAAACCTTACTACGCAACCACAAGTTCTCAATACTCAACCGTTATCCATTCATAACCACACCTCAATTACCTTCAACCACAAAAGCCCTAGGGTTTCTATCCAGTACCAGCCGTCAAGCCGCGATTAGGTCGCGCCGGTTTGTCACCAGAGCTGAGTCGGCTAACGGCGCCGAGCCGAGAACCTATGACTTTGACTTGTTTACTATCGGCGCCGGTAGTGGCGGCGTCAGGGCTTCGCGGTTTGCGGCTAATTTTGGCGCCTCGGTTGCTGTTTGTGAGCTGCCGTTTGCGACTATATCGTCTGAGACTACTGGCAGTGTTGGTGGAACGTAAGTTGTTATTATTATTATTATTATTGTTGTTGTTGTTGTTTAATTATGAATTGAATTACAGTTAGGTGTTATTATTATTATCATTATTATTATATTGTATAATTTAATTATGAATTGAATTACAGTTAGGTATTATTATTGTTATTATTATTACAGTTAGGGTTGTTATGGTATGGAATTAGTGATATTTAAATAGACGTGAAATGATGCTGGATTTGTTAGGTTTATGAAGCTTAGAAACAACGCAATTCGTGTGACTAGGGCTGTAAATGAATTGAACCGAACCGGTTCTTGTTCATGTTTGTATGTAGGTGTGCATACGAGTTGAGCTACTCGTGAGCTACTCGAACTTGCGAGCCTATCTTTTTTGAGCTCGAGCCGAACCTAAGCCTCAGGCTCGAGCATTGTATGGGAAGCTCGTTGAGTCTTAACGAGCCTTGTGTATTTTTAAGTTTGACTTCTTTTGGACTTCTATATTTTAAATTCACACTGCAAAGCCGAGGACACAAGCTTGAATGAGCTCCCGAGCTTAGTCTCGTTTGAGGTTTAAATCGAATCACAGCTAGGTGTTATTACGGAATTAACAGTATTCGGATAGATGCAAACTGGTATTGGATCTATTAGGTTTATGACGCTTAAAAACAACAGAATATTAGTGACTAGGGTTGTAAATGAACTGAACAAATCCGACAAGTGAATGGTTCACGAACACACACGAACAGAAGACAAATGGGCACAAACAATGTTTATGTGATTTGGCTAACCGAGAATGGTCAGTGCCAACAGTTTGGTCATGCTACCAAGTTTATGTTGGTTTTTTTAACGTTCATATTCATATGTTAATTTACATATAGAGTAATCTCATACTACTCATATATATTTTGTTTTCTAGTTAATAACTCTGATTAAATCTCTATGGTAAAATTAGAAAAGCCATTAAAGAAGATTAAAAACCTTTGATGAACAAACATAAACAAGCAAACATTAACGAACATAAATGGATGTAAAAGAACACATTATCGACCGCTCACAATTGAACGAACATAACCTCTGTTCTTGTTCGTTCATTTAGTTAATCAAACGAAATTCCTTGTTCATGTTCTTTAATTTATTAAACGAATGAACATACATGTACCTCTTGTCGAGCAGTTCACGAACGTTCAGTTCAGTTACAGCCCTACGAGTGACTATGCTAGTTTATGGTGAATTTAACCATATATCACTGATGTAATTGATTATTTGTATTTATATATGGTGGCATGAATATTTTAATCTGAAGACAAACTAATATTTGGAATGAAGGTGCGTGCTTCGTGGATGTGTACCGAAGAAACTGCTTGTGTTTGCATCTAAATATTCTCATGAGTTTGAGGAGAGCCTTGGTTTTGGATGGTCGTACAACTCTGAACCAACACATGATTGGAGCACTTTAATGGCTAATAAGAATGCTGAGTTGCAACGGCTGACTGGAATCTACAAAAACATTTTAAATAATGCAGGTGTCAAATTGATTGAAGGACGCAGAAAGGTTATGCTCTTTACCTTTTAAATTACTTTTCGATTTTTGTTTTTGTGACTACGTTTAGAAGAATGTTTTGTGTAAATGTTTATGTTTGTAAGAAACCAAAATTATCTCCAAGATTTTGTTATCATGAGTTTTAAGTTGTGAGTTTGAGTATGATATTTTCACAGTTTTGCACAAATGGTGAACAAAAAGAACACCTGTTGACTATTTTGACTTTGTTGAGTTTGATTTTGAGTCATGAATTTCTGTTTGTTAAAACTCACGTGTGTTTCGTTTTAGCCATCACACTTTCTTTTGCATTTAGAATTTTGGATTATTAAAAGATGACTTTGGGTCATTTTGTAATTGGTAACTGCGATTTTTCTGTATGAACTTTTACAATGTATATAAATCTAACATTTTTAGAAATAACATTTGCATCTTTATAAAACAACGTTATCATTTTCGACAGCCGGTTACAGAATGTTACAAACGGTATACAAAGCCATCTATAATGACTCAAGTGTAAAAAACTAGTATGACTAAAACAGCAGAAATGTGAAAGCATCTTGTTTTATTATGGAAAAACCTGAATTTTTGTTTATTTTTTTACTTTAATTTTACCATGTCAATAAAAATATGTTGCATTCTTGTGAAATGAATTTTGATCATGTTGTGCAATGAAAAATTACAATTCACTAGACTGTTTCATTCACAAAAGAATGTAGATATAAAATAAGACATACTAAAGCTTCATTATGTTTTAAGAGACATTTATTTAACGTTTATTTTGTATATTTTTCAAGCAGATCGTCTACCCACACACAGTGGATGTTGATGGAAAACTCTACACTGCAAGAAACATTTTAGTTTCAGTTGGTGGACGCCCATTCATTCCAGATATTCCTGGAAAAGAATACGTGATAGATTCGGATGCCGCTCTTGATTTGCCATCAAAACCTACAAAAATTGCAATCGTTGGTGGTGGTTATATTGCGCTTGAGTTTGCTGGTATTTTTAACGGTTTGCAAAGTGATGTACATGTATTTATTCGTCAAAAGCAGGTTTTACGTGGGTTTGATGAAGAGGTGAGAAATTTCAAACAAGACTTATACGGTATATAAGAGAGAGTCGATTTTTCAAACTTACATATTTGGCTTTTCATTACAAACAAACCAATATTCTTGCAAAAATGCAAATGAAAGTTGGCCTCTCAATAATATAATTATCTTGTAGTTTATGAGAGCTATTGTGTTTAAAAAAGTAACCTTTTGACCTAAACAGATTAGAGACTTTGTAGCTGAACATATGTCATTAAAAGGGATTGAGTTCCACACGGAGGAATCGCCGCAAGCGGTTATCAAATCTTCAGATGGGTCATTATCCTTAAAAACTAATAAAGGAACAATTGACGGCTTCTCACATGTTATGTTTGCCACAGGACGCAAGGCCAACACAAAGGTACTTCTTTTTTCAAGTAAAATATGAAACAAATAACCGTTGTATTGTTTGTTGCATCTTGAAACTACGTTTTTTTTTTTGTAATTTTGTCTTCGTTCAATATTGCAGAATTTGGGATTGGAGACTGTTGGTGTGAAACTGGACAAAAATGGAGCAATACTGGTATGTTTATATTTTTGACCTTTTGTGGTCTGTATATAATATATATATGTTTGTGGGTCATTTTTCATATTATTTCTTAACTCATATCTTTGATGATGTATAGGTTGATGAATATTCACGTTCATCGGTTCCATCCATCTGGGCAGTTGGAGATGTTACTGATAGAATGAATCTGACTCCTGTTGCTTTGATGGAAGGTGGCGCATTAGCCAAAACCCTTTTTGCAAATGAACCCACAAAACCCGATTTTAGGTAATTTTTGACTTTCAACTTGACCAATTGTATAGAATATGTGCCTCGTGGCTGACTATTTTATTGTTTTGCAGGGCTATACCTTCTGCAGTATTTTCTCAACCACCAATCGGTCAAGTCGGTCTTAATGAGCAACAGGTGACACTCATTATATTTGATTTATTTGACAGTTTGACCTGTTAGGAGATAAAACACAACCAGAATCGGCCTGTTTAAGTAAACGGATCGAAATTTCATCTTTGAATTTGGTATTTACATTACTAGTTCATACATAAATTGCAGGCAATAGAAGAATATGGTGACATCGATGTTTATACAGCAAACTTTAGGCCCTTAAAAGCTACTTTATCAGGCCTTCCGGATAGAGTTTTCATGAAACTTGTAGTGTCTGCAAAAACGAACCAAGTGGTTGGGTTACACGTGTGGTGAAGATTCTGCAGAAATTGTTCAGGTTGGTTACAAGTTACATCTTCTGTTTGCATTCTTGTTTTTTCCTTCTTTTATTTTATGGTCTAATTTATGATAATCAAATTATAGGGATTTGCTGTTGCTATCAAAGCTGGGTTGACCAAGGCGCAGTTTGACTCGACAGTTGGTGTTCATCCTACATCAGCAGAGGAATTTGTCACCATGAGGACACCCACAAGGAAAATTAGAAATTCTTCGTCTGGGGTATGATATTTATCGATGCTTTCTGACTTTTTAAGTAAATATAGATTAAATGACCAAAGAGGACATTTTTTTTTGCTCAAAGCGTTGTATAATTATTAAAATGATATATTTTTTAAAATCATATATGACACACTAAGCGTTTCATTTATAAAGAAATTTATATAAATCACAACTGAAAATGAAAATCTATTCAGGGTAAGACAGATTCTGAGGCCAAAGCCGCTGCAGGAGTTTAACAAGAGACGAGTCAGCTGATTGCATTGCAATGCTTATAAGGTAATAAACAGTTACATTTTAACCAAAACCTGTTTTGATCCGTTACCCTGTTGGGCTCATCTCGCCACCTCTACTTTAAATTATCATCGTGTTCTTGAATGTATACAATTCATATGCTTATATCTCATTTCCATGACAAAAATTCGCAATAGGTAATTGGTTAAGCACAAACTCCTACAGGTGAGAGCCTTAATATGTGAGCGGAGATGTTTTTGTTGACATGAAGAGGCGTGGTCATATTCCAAGATCTACTGATGAAGGTCAACTATATTTCACAATGTTATTACTTTTAGTGACTCGTTTATTGGTTGAAACTAGTACATACACGTGTATTTATTATTTTTCGTGATTAAAGATATAGCAGATGCATGTTATGTTCATGGACTATTTTTGTGGTTAAGTTACTGATAGGTTTTCGTCGGTTTTTTATTTCAATAAATCATCTTATATACAATCTTCATCAGTTTAATAGTTTATTATAAACTCATTAGGCTTCCCGCTAGAGCTAGGTGGAAATAAGACCCAACGTAGTGAGGCGCCATCCACCTCAAAAGCGGCCCATAGCCACCGCCCTCCGGGGCGCTTTGGAGGGGGTGGGCGCTTCATACACATCGCCGAGTGGGGGGATGTGGTTGGGGGGGGGGTGTGGAATGTGACTGGTAGGTTTGTTTTTTGTTTATTTTGATAATAAAACAATAATGGAGTAACGATTTAAAGGGGCTCCATCCACTGCATTCATTTTAGTCAAAAAAATCCATATGCTGACGTGGCGTCAAATGTCGCACAATGTCCACAAAGGGGCTTCATTCACTACACGTGGTCTAATGATAAAAGGCTAAAGGCCAAACCAGTTTATTTTTACCCGAGTAAAATTAAAAGCAACTAATTTGGAGCTAATTTTATTTTAACATCACTACTACAAATGTCCAGTCACAAATATACAAGGCTATATGTAGTGGGCGCTGGTTAGGGGCGATGTTTGCGCGATTTGGGTCGGGGGCGGGGTTAGTTTGTCGCCGGTTTGTTTGAATAATAATATAATAATAATAATGTTACCGATGGGTAACGGCTATATATATAAAAAAAATCAATTTAAAAACTTAATATAAATATCAAACCAATTAAACCATTTTCACCCTATCATACACAAACCCAGACATAAAATACCAATCATTTTTATCATTTTCATACTTCTTCAAACTCAATGAGTTCCCCGGATTCCACGAACGCTGCCAAGATTTGGGATCAATTAATCAACGACAGTCGAAGAATTCATCAGATTCATCGACAAGTGGCGGAAGAGCATTTAGAGGTCACGAACGCGGTTCGGGCCATCGCCAATAACATGGTGTCCGGCTCTGCTCCATCTACGGCACCACGTATACGGTCATATATCCTTCGGGATCGTACGCAAGCGAACGCTCGTTTGATGAAGGACTACTTCGACAACACACCTACATTTAACGACGCTATGTTTCGACGTCGTTTTCGGATGTCCAAGCGTTTATTTTTGCGCGTCGTTAGAGATATGGAGCGGGAGTATGAGTATTTTCAACAGAAACCCGACGCAAGAGGATATTTAGGATTCTCCGCCATCCAAAAGTGTACTTCGGCTCTACGCATCCTTGCATACGGCAACACGACCGATATCAATGACGAGTATTTAAAGATGGCTGAGAAAACAACGAGAGATGCGTTGGAGAATTTTTGCATCGGTAATATTTAAATTGTTTGTATTAACTATTGTTTTTAATATAAATATTGTTTAACAATTTATTTGTATATGGATAATACAATTATACTCTCGTCGTTATCTGAGAATTCCTACTACAAACGACCTGGCTCGCATATATGATGTACACGAA
Source organism: Bidens hawaiensis (assembly GCF_021521415.1). Classification (NCBI taxonomy): domain Eukaryota; kingdom Viridiplantae; phylum Streptophyta; class Magnoliopsida; order Asterales; family Asteraceae; genus Bidens; species Bidens hawaiensis. Next base: position 157,406 of record NW_027491217.1, on the reverse strand, counting down.
AGCAAACATTCTTTTCCAGGCATGATCGGGAGTATAGATTGCATGCATTGGGAGTGGACCAACTGTCCAACCGCATGGCGAGGTCAATACACTCGTGGTGACCATGGAGCGCCAACGGTTAGTCTTCAAGCCATTGTTCACACGACCTCTGGATTTGGTCAGCCTACTTCGGCTCAGTCAGGTCCAACAACGACATAAACGTTCTCAACGCGTCACCCGTGTTAGAGTATAACATCGACCGTAGCATACCGGTCTTACCGTTTTATGTCAACGATACCTTCTATCGTCACGGATACTATTTGGGAGATGGGATATATCCAGAGTACTCGATCATCGTCAAGACGTTTCAAGACCCTATCGAAGAAAAAAGAAATTATTTTAAGAAGAAGCTAGAGTCTGCGAGAAAGGACGTTGGCAAAAATGGGCAAAAATGAGCGATGTGAAAAACCCTTGTTGTGTATGGACGTTGGCAAAAATGAGCGATGCCATGTATACGTGTATCATATTGCATAATATGATTTTAGAAGACGAGGGAAAACAATATGTCAACACTATATACCAGGAAGCGTTCCAGAACAGTTCCCTGAACCAACCCAAGACCAACGAACGTATAACATTCACCAGCTCACATCAAGTGATATACATAACCAACTGAAGGCGGATTTGGTTCAACACGTGTGGGATAATCGTCCGGTTGAGGACGAAGACGAAGACGAGGAGGAGGACGAAGACGAGGACGGGGACGAAGACGAAGATGAAGACGAATAGATTAGTTTTTTTATTTGTATTTTTATATGTATTTTGTTGTGGTGTGTTTTTTATTATAATTTATTTTTATTATTTGTGTGTTTTTTTTAGTTTTATGTATTTTTTTATTTATTTTTTAATTTTAATACATTTTTATTTAATTATTTAAATAAATTGGTTTTTATTTAATTAATTTAATTATAAAAAGAAAATAATAAAAAAGACACCGTAAGCCCAACTTGTAGCCCCTACACCATTACACCCCAAAAACAAATTCACACTCTTTGCTGACTGGACGCCACGTGTCACAATTCGCCTCCAATTATAACCCTCCACTACACATGGCCTTATACAACTTCTGTATGTACACTTTTACACGCTCCAAGGGCAAAACATGAATTATGACAAACAAAGAAAAGGAACATCACATCACATCTCGTGCTTATCAACTAAAAAAGTGCTAGGTCATTCGACACAACACAATACTATGTCACAACATCTACGAAAATAATGTAAGAAAAAAAACAGATCATTTGACACCAAGCCGGTCAATTTATAATTGAGTCGATTAAATAATTTATTTCGAGCTGGTTATAACATCACTACAAATCTCCAATGACAATAGTTACATAATTACATTTTAAATTCTTTTAAATTAAGAGTTAATTTAAAATAAACGTGTTTTATTAGTTTTTTAAATTGAACGACCAACAAATCCTTCATAAAAGCTACTGGTTAAATTTACCTTATCGAGATATGAGTTCTGATACAGGAAAAACCCTCACCTAAGGCCAACGCTCGTGAACATTCACCCGAAGACACACCAACATTGTAAGGTAAAATCAGCTCAGGTCAATGATCGAACCAACGATCGTCGCGTATTCGCCTAGTCTTCTATCATCACCTGCTTTCGTCGAAACTAAATGATAGGGACATGAATTGAACCTGAGTTGCATCACATGGAACACAAAGTCTATTTCTTACCACTCTACCAGCAACTTATTGACATATATAATAGAGATTTTAATTAAAGACAATTTGGTTTTTAATAATCCAAATTAATGCAGTTGGCCAATAATAATCCAAACTTTGAAAATAGTTGTCACTTGTACCAACTTTCACACTATTTGTTTTCATTGAGCATCTGTTAAAAAAAACTTAACGACGTTAAGTTGTTTTCAAATTTTAAACTGATATTTTAGAACTTTTGATCGAAACGAGGATACGAGTCGATTGATGTAAGACTTACCTCTAAACGGTGGTCCAAACGACTAAAATATGCTTCAATTCCGGTGTTTAAACTTTTAATTAACAAAAATCAAACTGTTTGAAGCTCCTTTTCGAATTAAGTTTTACATCAGTCAATTCATATTGTCTTCTTATCAAAAGTCCTAAAACATCAATTTGAAATATGAAAAAGACTTAACGTTGTTACATTTTTTCTAACAGAGGTCCAATAAAAACAAATAATGTGAAAGTTGAGACTAGTAACAACATTATCAGCTAACTGCAATAAGTTGAGATTATTAAAATACAATTTCATTAATTAAATAATAAATACATATATAGATTTTTATATGGCTACACTTTTGGACGCTCCAAGGGCAAAACAGGAATTATGATAACCAGAAAAAAAAAAAAAAAAAAACATCACACCATATCACGTGCTTTTAACAAGTCTACACTCCAACACTCCACTGAACCCAAATCACGCTCCTCCAAATTTTAAACCCAAGGCGCCAACACTTTCACCCATCTCCCGCCCCACCAACCTTATTATTATTATTATTATTATTATTGTTATTATTATTATTATTATTATTCACTCTCTATAATCCAACACTCTCACCTACACACATTCAGTCTCTCTCAATAATCCAAAACCCTAACCCAAACCAACCACAATGCATCACCACCACCTCCCACACCCAGTCCCACCCACCACCACCACCTTCCCAGACTCCATCTTCTCCAAAAAACCCAAACGCCGCGGCAACTACAACTGCGGCCGTTGCGGCCAACCCAAAAAAGGCCACGTCTGCCGTTTCACCTTCCGTTACTTCCGTTATAACGCCGTTAACCGAACCAATTCAAATCAAACAGCGTAACCACCAGCCGTGCTCTAACTTACGCCGCGCGTTATCCTTCGATGACATCGATGTAACCGAGGCTCATGAATCTGACGTGGAGGATGACGTGGACGTGGATTTTGGATCTGGTAAGTTGCCGGTGAGTTGTGTGTGGGAGGTGATGAGGAGGCTGCCGCCGGTGGATCTGTTGTCGGCGGCGAAGGTGTGTACGGGATGGAGAGATGTGAGTAAGATGGTTTGGAAGGCGGCTGAGGAGGTTTGGGTTAGGGTTCCGAAGGGGAGTCGGGTCGGGTTTTTTGGATCGGTGTTGCCGAACTGTGTGAAGCTTGGTAGACTCAAGCTTATTATGGAGAGGTTTGGATTGTTTCAGATTTACAGATCTAGGGTTTTGACTTTCATTTTGACTTAATTTGACTGGTCAACGATGATTATAAACTAAAATGTTTATTTATTAATTAATTAATTATAAGAGTGAACAATTGGTACTAGTGGTGTTGGAAAAAAACTGGTTTGGAACTGATTATGTAGAAACTGGTTTGGAACTGATTGATAATGTAGGTTAGGAACCGATTTATAATTTTCTTTATCGAAACTGTTTATGTAGAAACCAGTTTGAAACTGATTGAAATCGTAGGTTCGGAACTGCAACCGTTTTCAAAGTGGTTAACCGAACCGAAACCAGCTAGAACTGGCCAAAAACTGATTGTGAACTGAATTGAAAACGATCTTAAACCAGTTAAGAAACTGTTTTCAACCCGAAACTTAACTGATGATAAACTGGTTTTAACTTTTGTTTACTAGACTGAACTGGTTTAGGGTTTGAAACCAGTTTGTGCACCTCTATTGGCATTAAACGGAGAATTTGAACTAGTTAATTTGTTATTAATATTTGGGGTTAAAATTAATTTATGGTGGAAATTGTAATTTGAGTGGTGTATTTTGTTTGCAGTGATATGGATTCAACTATGCTGGCCTGCATTGCGTTTGCTTGCCCTAATCTTGAATCTCTGGAGATTGTTATGTGTGAAGGCTCGATTAATCGGATTACAGGGTATCTTTACTAACTTATACATGGTGTTATGTTTGTTATATTGAACAAATGCTTGATTGTTGAGCTTGAACTTGATGATTTGTGATGATTCAGGTTTAAATTTATCTGCATTGCATTTGGATTTGCAGATTGTATTATTAAGGCTTTTTCACTTAGGACTTTGTTAGTATTACTATTTATGAATGCACTTTGATACCTATGCTAAGATCATTTTTATAAGCATTTAACAGTTAATACACATGTGAATTAGCTAAATGTGATTGAGTTGAGCACTTGAGCTGCACTTTAAAGTTTGTGTTTCCATTGATAAAGATTTAATGTTTTGTTGTTCATAATTAACATTAGTTTTTGCAACCTGATTTATTTTATCAGTTTTCACCATTCTAATAGTTTATATGATTTGTTATTGGCATGCAATAAAGAAATCTATTCTCTGTGAGTGTTACTTTATCAATATACATGATTTTAGCTATTTTTAGGGTTGAATTTGCTACCCAATTGCAACTTCAGATGATGGCTACAACATTTTTGCTTGCTACAATTAATTGATATAAACAATTATATGCCTTTAAATCTGACTTTGTTTATTTTAGGGATGAATTGGGACGTTTTGTTGCTGACAAACGTTGTCTCACAACTCTTAAAATGGAGGGGTGCTCTAATCTTGGATCTTTTGTTCTCTGCTCCAACACACTCTCCACTCTCTGGCTTTCAGATCTTCATTCACTTTCAAAGATGGTATACATCTTTGACGTTTTTATTATGCTTTATGATAGCTATTCAATAACCTTGTAATCATGTTTGGTGCTTATGCTTATGTTCATTTTATCTTGATTAGGTTTTCAATGTCCCAAATTTGAACAAGATATCTCTTGATTTTACCCGTCAAGAGAATGATAGCCTGATCTTACCTCAATGATGGATGGTCTTGGAAGATCCTGCCCTAAATTACAAAATATTCACATTGCTTCTCTTCAGCTTTCCCATTCTGTTGTGCTTTCTCTCACTGCTGCAAATTTAAGGTATTCCAAGTGGCACTTTTGTTGTATTTGTGTCTAAAGTAGGTGTAATTGAGCTGAGCCTGAGCTCAACTAGGCTCAAGCTTGGCTTGTGATTAGTTTTTTTAAGCTTGAGCTTGGTCTGGGCATGTTCATTATTATTTAATTAATCTAATACATTTTTAGATAATTTTTTATATATTTTTTCTAATTATAATTTTTATATGTACCATAATGTATATTAGTTAATTTTTTTTATCGTAATGTGAACTATTAAACTGGCATACTTTTTTTCTATGTTTGTTTTTTTTATATATTTTGTATTTTTGTAATTTTACACATATTGATAGAAAGACAAAACTCAATTTTTAGCTTACATATAATGCAAAATCTTAATAAATTAGAGAATTCATAGTATAATATGTATTATTTTTGTTTTTTTAAGTCTGTGTTTTCAATATGTTTTTAAATGTTATTTATACACACACCATTGTAAACTATATTAAAATTTGAAGATTATTTTGGGCGTGCCAAATGAGTTGCACAGCTGACCAGATTAGCTGCTGCTGGCTTGGGCTTCGCTTGCTTATAAATGTGTTTTTTGAGTGAGATGTGAGTTATTTTAACAGCTCTACTTATATTGCATTTGTAACAAAAGAGTTTTATGGAATGCTTGAATGTTTTTCATAAACACATGCCCTATTGATTGCATTGTAGGGGCTTGCGCATGCTATCACTTGTACTTGGATCAGAAATAACAGATGCATCAGTTGCAGCAATTTCCAAATGCTACTCAAATCTAGAACTACTTGATCTCAGCGGGTAAGTTGTATATATTTGCATATATCATGAGTAATATCTAAATTTATAACCATTCATTCATTAAATGTGTTTTCATGAATTGCAGGTCTAGCATAAGCGACAGTGGTCTTGGGATTATCTGCAATGTATTCCCTGAGACACTAACAAGGCTCCTTGTTGCTCTATGTCCCAACATTACATCAAGTAATTTTTTAAAGCCATAATCTTAAACCTACTGTATGATAACTGTTTTTTTTAAGTTGATGACACTTAGCATTTGCTTTTGTTATCAATCACTCATCAGGTGGCATCCAGTTTGCAACCGCACAATTACCTCTATTGGAACTCATTGACTGTGGGATGACAATATGTGATGCAGGCATACAATATGAGAAAAATAATTCAGAATTACAAGTATCTCCAAACAGCAAATTACATCTTATGCAACAGAAGCTGTTTATTAAACATGCCCGGTTGAAAAAGCTAAGCCTTTGGGGCTGCTCCGGCCTTGATGTAAGATCTGAAATTTTTATTATTATTCATTTTGTATTTTACATATTAATTATTCTGATTATCTGATTTTTTGCAGTCCTTGTATTTAAGCTGTCCAAATCTAAATGATCTGAATCTGAACTCGTGCAAAAATTTAGTTCCAGGTACATTTTCAGAAATTCTGACCAACATGATACTAGTATAATTATATAAGTAGATAATTTGAGTTTAATTTTAATTGCTTAATTTCAGAAAAATTAGTTCTTCAGTGCTCGAAGCTGGAACACGTGCATGCTGTCGGTTGTGAAGATGTGTTAATCCAAGCAGTTCAAACTCAGGTAAACTAATCTTTCTGTGATTCATTTTTAGCTTTCAAATTATATTTTGTCATCATCATCTGAAGAAACACTAACCGGACCCCGGGCAGGTTACGGATAACCTGGGGGTTAGATAGATGTTTCCCACGAGGGGTTAGACCCAGAGAAGATGGTTCTTCTGATAACCTGCAAAACAGACACCGTGAGCTTGTCACTGAGAAGGGGGGGGGGGGGGTTCCTCCTTGTGACCACCCTCCGGCGTGAGAATCAGACTAGATTGCTCTTTAAATATAAATGTATATTAAGAGATTACTAGAGCAGATATCAGGTATAATATGATGATACAAGATGAGATGGTCATACCATTTGTGGTATTTATAGCCGAAGGTAGGTTTCCAAGGAGGTGTGGCCGGCTGCAACAGTGTTCCTGTTCCACCAACAGTGGCCTACGCGCGTGCCCTGCTGGTAGTTGGTGGGTAGGCAGCGGCTGATAGTGACCAGGCCTGCTGTGTACTATTCCTTTTCCACCAACTGCCGGCTGATAGTGACCAGGCCTGCATGCACCCTTGTCTTTCGGCTATCAACGCTACCACATGATGCATGATTAACTTTCCGTTGCTTTTAACGTTATTTTCACGAAATTAAAATAACGTCAAAATTAGTGCACTTTTACTTTTGGACCCCCCCCCCCCCGGGGGGGGCCACGCATATACACATTATATGAGCACACTTCAAACAGGGCGTATTTCAAAGTGTATCAATATATACATTATATTATGTATTGCATCAATATTTTTACGATTTTGAGTTAAAATTAATGTGAATTTGTTGTCAGGTTTCCGATGACTCTGCTTCTTCAGAGAGTCGTTATTCTTGTAAAAGGATGGCTGATGGTTCAAAGAGAGTCGGAATTCCATTTTCCTTCAGCCAACAGGTAATCTACAAAACAAATATATAAATAATTAGTCTTAAACTTCATATATTCTATATAAATCTAAATATGTTACTTGTTTCTGGTGTAGATGCCTGATTATGACAAAACCAGTTGGAAGATTCGAAAGCGAAGGTGCACGGTGGTGGTTGAATAAGGAGATGTAGATTGTTGCTGTAAAACCTGAACTATGCAGTAGATTAACATTCATGGGCGGATGGGTATAAAACTATAAATGTATGTTATATATTTCCATCATTTCTCCAAATCAACTGCTGTGATGCTGGCTGTTTGCAAGCTAAAAAACCTTTGTTTACTGAACAATTACAATAAAAATAAAGTGTCTTGTTGGATGGTTTGTAACTTTAGGCAAGTTTGAAATTGCCCATAATAATGTAACTTTTGTATCTTTTTCTTGATTTTGCTTCTATTTTATATGCTATTAAAGCTCTCGGTTTTTTTTAATAGTATGAATATTAATTTATCAAACATGAACATGTGTTCACATATTGATTTTGCCAAAAAAGCCTTTGTTTATTAAGAAAATAATGTGTTCATAAATGGTTTGTGAATGTTTTATGTTTTTGTTTTTTTATTAAAGATGTTTCCACCCATGCTTTCATTGCCGTGAGAGCACAATCTTGGAAGTTATAGGACCACATTTTGCGTGATTGTGGTGGTGATGGGTTGGATTCCGATTTTGGGTGTGGATGGATTGTTTGCACAACTCTATTCCCGATTTTGATCTTGGCAGGTTCGCCAATAAGGAAACCGCCCACCCCCTAAAGCCCAAAACGCTTTGGCAAGTGCCCTTTATAGTACCGAGCCATTCTTAAATATCATTTAATGATCCCCCTGTTCCCAGTTGATGAGCCATGCCCGGTCTGTCGTAAGGTTTGTTTAGATAATTTTGGTGAACACGCGGTTCATTGCAAAGAACTCCCTGAGTTTAAATATAGACATGATTTGGTCAGGGATGTCCTTTGTGATGTGTTAAAACGGGCGGGAATCTCGGCAAGAAAAGAGGCTCCTGTAAATTTCTTGTCGGATCCACATGAAGGAAGGTCTACTCTCCGACCAGCGGACATTCTTGTGTTTAGATGGGCGGGGGGAAACATGCTTGTGTGGACCTTACTAGGGTGTCCCCTTTTGTCGGGCTTAGGGACACTGGGTTTGTTGCTAGGCATGCCGTGCTAAAGGTAGAAACAGGAAAAATTGCTAAGCACGAGAAGGCGTGTGTGGAGAATCAACACGTCTTCATTCCTTTTGCTTTTGACACATTCGGGTCTCTTGCCTCCGATGCTGTTGCGTTTCTAAAAAGAGTTCAGTGGGTCGTGCACAGTAACTCATCGACGCCGAAGAACGATAACTTTGTTTTCAGTAGGATCGGTTTTGCCATTCAAAAGGGGGTGACGGCGCAGCTTGTTGCCCGCTTACCTACCTCTTTATTGTAATTGGATCCTTTTATTTTTAACAATATTGAATTTGTTAACGGATTAAAAAAAAGAAGATGTTCAATTAAAAAAATGAACATATTCATTGACATAAACGGACACAGTTAAAATCAGTGAAGCCTAGAGATTGAGATTGATATATTCATTAATTTGAATGATGAAAAAGGAAATGTGAACAATGTGAAAACGATGTGAGAATATGATTTTTTATATTATGTTAGAGGTAATAAATAAATGTACAAAAAACTTTCATGAACAATATACAAAATGAGCATGAATGACTCAACTTTCTTGAGCACATTGCTGAGCGTTCACAAACATAATTGAACAAACGAGGGCTCTCTTAATGTTTGTTTAACTAATCGAACGGAATTTTTTATTCATATTTGTTCATTTATTACACAAACTTACAAGAACTAAAATGACTTTATTACTAGCAAGAAGCCAGAGGCAACCAAACAAACGATTGCAAGAAACAGAGAAGATAAATAAGTAAAATTACGCAAAGTGATCCAATCTAAAATGACTTTCCCACTCCTGTTTTCCACCGAAAGATATGATATCGTCTTTATATCTTTAATAATGTTGTGTGAACTATTAACTTTGATCATTTATACGTGAAACTGTTTCGTCTATCTATTTTTTTCACATATTATCTACCTTGTTTTCACAAATTTACTTAATTTTTTTAAACATATATTAAATTTCTAGTTACAAAAGTTAAAGCTTTATTAATAAATAACATCAAAACCCTAATTATAAATGTGAACATTATATTTGTCTTCGTTTGAATTAAAGTCATTCAAAATGTACATTATACATGAACCGACCATACCAAGTGCGTGTATGCCCCTTCATTTGCAATCACATGATCATGTCTCACAAAAACTTAATAAACATACAATTATTATGCATTAATATGAGATAAGTTTGATGTACTTTGATATGTTATAGTTTAGCATCCTTAGTGACTTAGTGTGTGTGTGTTTTTCTGTTTATAAATATGAAATCAATCGAGGATTTTACTATTGTAGCATCCTTAGTGTTTTTTCTTCCAACTATAACAATTATATACATATATTTATGGTTTATTTGTAATTTTTATTTTTGATTTCAAGTAATCATTACTTGTTTTCTTGCCTTTTGTTTCGATGTAATCACTACTTTGCTAATTGAATGAAATAATTATAAGCCTAACATGAGGAGTCATTGACCTTGTTCAACGACATGAGAGTAATGACGAAAACTAGAGAAGTTATGGATTTAAGTTCTAAACCTGACTCAAGGGGTTTTCACACGGTGGTGGGTTTCCTCTTTGAAGATGTTCATGGGTGAGTCAACCTTGGAACATCAAAATCAGTATGGACGGTTGGCACCTCATCTCAAGAATGATCACTCGGGTATTTGGGGTAATTTCAAACGCCGTTAAAAGATTGTGCAAATAAAATACTTAAATTTTAAATTATCTTTTATCTTAGGAAATTTTAAAATCTAATTATGTAACGTATGTTTATAATCAAATAGTAAATAAAATGTAGCAAGACCTTTGTATATAAATAGTGAGAGGCATTATAATGAAGGGCATGACTTGTGATTACATTAATTACTAACTATCCAATATTTTCTTTATTGTTTTGATCTACATCTATTATTTTCCCTTAATCGCTCATTCGTCTCTACAAATGTATGTTAAGACGTTTGTTAATTATTCTTTAAAAATGTATGTTAACATTGATCTATTCATTGCGTCATTCATAATTATGTTCTTTCACCGAAGTCTATGACCCATGGTGCTATCGAACGTGATTGTACTGTATGCATGAGTATATGTACATTTTATAGAAATATGAAGCAACTAAAAAGTTAAATTTAATAATATACATAATAATATACCTTATGAATTCATAAAATATAAATAATATAAAATTCTATAATTTTAAATATATATAAACAAAAACTCCCTATTTTTTCTCAAGCCACCAGATTGCATTATTTGTAAATGGCGATTTCTCATGCATTTGACCCGAATTCACGGGTATGGGTCTCACCAAATCCAGATAGTCATTAAACGGGTTATAACATGTCAATATATTAAAAATTAATCTTACCAAATATATGATATAAAAATTCTATAAAATAGGGATATAATAAAAATTAATATCTAATTATCTTAAAAAAATATTATATATAATTATGAAACAGTTTTATAATAAAAAATAAGCGGGTAATGGGTCTCATCAAATCCAGATAGTTTTTAAACGAGTTATAACATCTCATTTATATGTAAAACACTTTCATTATCAAATCCTAAATATATTATTAATTTTCTTACAATAGATAAAATTAAAATACAATAAAAATATATTAATATTAGAAACACGTAAAATGTAAAACAAACCCCATAATCAAACCATAATTTAATTTCTCAATATGGATTTAGTTACACAATTCTTTTTTCTTTTAAGTTTAACTTAAATGAAAAGTTTGACAAAATAATATCCAAATTATAACAACTGAACATAAACAAATAAATATAAAAATTAAGTAGATAATTCATTCAACGTTTCATTAGAAAATAAACAAACCCAACATAAATTAATCAAAATAGGTTCAAGTATATTATTAACTTCTTACAATAACCCCGTAATACGGGGACAAAAACTAGTTCATTAATATATAAAAATCTCATTTAATATAAAAATTTTATATTAGTAATTTTGTTAGTATTTTTATAAATGATAATAATATAATTTAGCTACTATAATTAAATAATATGCGAAATAATAGTTTTGTTTTAATAATATATGTATATGACGGTGTATGATTGTTGCTAAGAACGGAGACATAAACCAATGTAAATGTGGCCCAGTTCACATACCCTCAAAAAGTCAAAAGTCCAGGTTCTTGACCCTTCAGCATTTAAGGTCTCGCACGTTTGTACTCATCATCTATCTTCTTATCATACATTCAAATTTATCTACAATAAAATAACTAAATAAGTAGTCAAAAAATAAATAATCATAAAATCAATCAATTTACACTATTTAATCCTTATTTTTGTTTGAAAGATCAATATTATAAAACAGAGAAAAAAAACAACTTACAAGAAGAAATAAGGCCAAACATATAAAAAAACAGGCAATCAAACAACGGGCGCCCCTAATACAAGTAACAAACTATTTAATAAGTTGAACTTTAAGTTCTTTTATAATAATTAGCTAAACGTCAGAGGTGACTCAAAGGGTATGCGAGCCGTACCATCGGCCAGGGCACATAAGTTTCGGTAGCATAATTTTTTAATACATATTACATATATATATGTTTTTTGTATTAAAAATAAGGTTATTTGCAATGGTTTATGAGATAATTACATGCTCAGAATGGTTTCTGCTTATAATAAATGATCGATAAAAGTTATATCCATGTATGATAGCGAATAAAATTTTCGTTAAAGCCTACGCGGTCTCTTTATTTTTGCTCGGCCAAGATATTTAAATTCTCAGAGCCAGCCCTGCTAAACGGTATTATTAAACTCGCGCCACCCAATTCGCAAGCTACTATGGATATCAAACGAACGATAGAACCCAAAAAAATATATAACATATTTGGTTAATTAATCAGGTAAATATGTGTATTTATAAAAAAGTTAATAAAAATTAACCTAATAAAAAAATAGGGGGAAAAGGTACATCAACTAAACTCTTTACGTAGGTTCCCTTTTAATAGTATACAACGATAACCGTGCTGAAAATAACAAAGTTACTGAAAGGATATGGGGAGGGTAAGATGAGGAAAGAGATGTTTTCAGAGAGACTTAAATAGAAAGCTAAAAACTATAGTGATAGAAAGCTACCAATAACCAAGGTAGTGCAAGAGTAACATAGCAAAATAGAAACACATACAATTATCATAACTAGGGGTGTTCATCGGATCGGTTAACGGATTATTCGGATTTGAAAATTTTTGGACCCTATCCGAAATCCGATCCGATCCGATCCGAATAAGGAATATTCTTATCCGATCCGAATCTATCCGAATTCAATTCGGATCGGATTCCGATAATATCCGAATAATCCGAAATAAACCAAAATCATATTTCTATTTTTTTTTCATAACATTTAATAGTTTAGAATCACAATAAACATACAAACCGGAAAATACGAATTACTATTAACACAAATTTAAAGTTTAAATTTCAAATAATGGTCTAATAAATATACCAAACCGGAAATACCACTAAAAACATGTTTTTTATTCAGATTAAACGGATATCCGAATAATCCGAACAATCCGAATTTTTTAAAATTCCATATTCGTATCCGATCCGAATTAGTTATTTGGATATTCGGATTGATCCGATCCGAATATCTGAATAAGAATTGGGATTGGTTTATTTGGGTTTCGGTTTCGGATCAGATTTCGGTTTTTTTCGGATTTTCGGTTTCTTGAACACCCCTAATCATAACCAACATAAAGGCATATAATCAAGAAGACACTAGTCCACCTAAGATGTAGGAGAATCTAAGTCCTAAGACAAAGCTAGGATACAATAATATTGTCTCCTGAAATTCCTTAATCTCAATCATGAGTCTTCACAAACTCTCTTATCATGCATCATGTTTTTCAATGGGTCAGGCTAAATGTACCCTCCCTCTGGAAAAACCAACTTTAATATTACCCCTTGAAATTATATAATTACCAAATTAGCACAAAAACAAGTATTTCATATTTTTTTTACAAGTTGCATTTTTTTTTATGATTTTTAGTTTAGGGTTTTGGGTTTAGGGTTTAGGGTTTAGGTTTTCGGGTTTAGGGTTTAGGTTTCGGGTTTAGGGTTTAGGTTTTCGGGTTTCGGGTTTAGGGTTTAGAGTTTAGGGTTTAGGTTTTCGGGTTTAGGGTTTAGAGTTTAGGGTTTAGGGTTCGGGTTTAGGGTTTTAGGTTTTCGAGTTTCGGGTTTATTTTGTAAAAGATAAAAGTGGTCAAATAAGGATATTCTAAATATATGTACTATTAAAATTAAAAAAATATATATATTATAAATATTTACAATATTAATACTAAAAAAATAAATTAATAGTAATACTTGATAGTTTTTAATTTGATATATGTAGTGATGATTATTAACTGAAAATATGTTATAGGGACTAATATGTATATAAATAATGTTAAAAGCTAATAATAATTTATCTAATAAGTTAAGAGGGGTGTATATTTAGTAAAAATGGTGTAAGAGGGGTATGTTTAGTAACACCCTTTTTCAATATGTGCAACTCTAACAAATCATACCTAATTCGTCCCAAGTTAATTTGAGTTTCCTTCCTTTTAATAGTATGTGTCATATACTTGTTTCTTAATATATGTTTGAATTAATAATCCATAATTGATTTAGTATTAGATAAGTTGTATTATTGAACGTGTAGACGATTTAGTCTTCAAAGCTATATAAATAATGTTAAAAGCTAATAGTAATTTATCTAATAAGTTAAAAGGGTGTATATTTAGTAAAAATGGTGTAAGGAGGGCATGTTTAGTAGCACCCTTTTTCAATATGTGCAACTCTAACAAATCATACCTAATTCGTCCCAAGTTAATTTGAGTTTCCTTCCTTTTAATAGTATGTGTCATATACATGTTTCTTAATATATGTTTGAATTAATAATCCATCATTGATTTAGTATTAGATAAGTTGTATTATTGAACGTGTAGACAATTTAGTCTTCAAAGCTTCTTAAATTAATAAGTGTAACATCCTAATTTCGGTTTTATTAATAGAATAAATATCGTCCATTTTATAGTGGGTCGTTATCGGTTTAGAGAAATAGAATACGAGTTGGGCTAGTGTTGGGTTAAATGGATATGGATTATGGACTTGGATTATGAAAGAAAGAGGAAAGGACCATGGGCTTAAGCCCATGATCCAAAATTATATAAACCATTAATCCCTCATTTAATTCATTCTCACACATTCCACACACCACCCAAAACACACACTTAAGATTTCTCTCTAGTTCTTCCCTATCTACACCGAAACCAAGAAGGAAACCGAGCACCGACCCGAGGTAATACTAGTATGATGTTTCATTAGCTTAAACCCGTTAGATATAGTCACGAAACGACGAGCCGACACCATTAAACCGTTTAAGTCACGAGATCCGGATGGAATCAGGTATAAACCGAACCGATGATGAGCTTAGGGGCCACCCTAGCTCAGATCTGGATCGAACGGGACAAGAAA
Organism: Bidens hawaiensis; assembly: GCF_021521415.1. Lineage (NCBI taxonomy): Eukaryota > Viridiplantae > Streptophyta > Magnoliopsida > Asterales > Asteraceae > Bidens > Bidens hawaiensis. Next base: position 142,290 of record NW_027491217.1, on the reverse strand, counting down.
CGGTGAAAAACGAGCTAAAACCCGTTTTTCCGGCAAATCGCGTTTTTCCGGCGGCTTTCCGGCAATGACGGCGCCGGAAAGGCGGCGCCGGAAAGTGGTACGAGGTTAAGGGGGGAATTTCAGGGAATGTTCTGACATTCCTGACCTAACCCTAGTTCCCTACAGGAATATAGCGAATTAAAGGTGATTCGCTAGCTAGTTCGTCCATGGGAACATAGCGAACCGATTACAGTTCGTGTTCAATTCGTTAAGGGAAAGGGATGACGAATCACCCTTGATTCGTTATAGCCAGTTCGTTAGAAGAGAGAACGAATTAGATGGACTAATTCGTTATATGGACTAATTCGATATGTTGACTGATTCGCTAAGAGTTCAATTCGTCATAGGGTTCAATTCGCTAACCAGATCAAACGAATAAGGTCTGATTCGTTATAAGGTAACGAATGGGTTCATTCGTTATGAACCCCATTCGTTAAAGGACTGGGACGAATTAGAAGTTTAACATAATGACAGAATGGTCCATGGACTTAGAAAAGAATGATTTAATTACAAATAAGCCCTTGAACTTTTAAGTAACATATTATTTAATTACAAATAAGCCCTTGAACTTTTAAGCTCGACCCCAGCCAGGGGCTCTGCCCCTTGGACCCTGCTAGGGGCTGCCGCCCCTAGACCCCGCTGCCAGGGGCGCTGCCCCCGGACCCCTGTTCGTTGTGGGTAGTAGCTAAGACTAGAAAGATGATATGAGTAGTGATAGTTAATTGATACATGTAAATATTATACAGTTAGCCGTGCACAGCTCAAGAAGGGAATAACGATTAACGGAGAGCGTAACAGGATCCGGGTGAGTTTCTAGTCCCATTTATGTGTTATGTTTTCGGCGCTGCCCCCGGACCCCTGTGTTATGTTTACGTTGTGATTTGTATATGCGATATAGATAAAATTTATCATTTTTGTTAATAAGTTGTGTCTAGATCATGTTCATCGTCTTTTCCAAATAATTTTTTGGACATTTAGTAGGTATCGCTAGCATTTCCACATTTATCGTGTGACAACTTTGATGCCACATGTATTTTTGTCAATCAAGTGTTTCACACTCACACGAAAACACATCGAAAAAGACATTCAATTTGTCTAAGAGAACATTGCCAGAAAAGAAAAACATGTTTTGTTCGTATTCACGAGAATATTAATTTACCATATGTTCGATAACCGCATGCCACCCCTCATTTGCTTTATTTGTGGCCATATTTAGTTGCTACGTACTACGGAGGGTGTACAAAAAGAAGTTTAAACGAGCTAATTTTGATTATGTTAGAGCTATTAATTTAAATGAAATATTATGTTACGTAATAACAAATGCTGGACATGATATTATATCGAGCAACAAAATAACAACCGCATTTTGTGGCCCAACTCTGGAACACCAAAGCCGGTTGCAAACGAGCAAGTCATCGCTCGGCTCGTGAACAAATTCAACCCAATTACAATCCGGTTCAAATAAAAGACTTAAAAAAGCTTAAAAGCAGTAAAAATAACAAAATCAATAAAAAACTTGGCCAGTGTTGGGTTTTCATATTTTCATGTAAATAACTTACAAAAACACATGACAGGCCCAGCCCATTAGGGCTTTTACGTAACTACAAATTGGGCCTCTTCTTATCCAGTCAAAATTCATCCAAAAATTTTGAAACGCTAATTCCCACCAAAACTTTTAGGCGCCAAATTACTCAAAATATTTTGAATCAAATCCACAACAACTCATAAATACACCCAACAAATCTGCATAGCCACATTATACATCTTCCAGTCCAGCTATTATTCACTCTACAGTCTTCCAGTCTCTCAGGTAAATTAAAACAATAACTAAAGCTCTTCATTTTTCGGTATCGGTGTTTTTACTGGTACCGAAAACATGATGAATACAGGTTAAATTCAAGATCTGAGCCTAAGCTGAATAATTGAAACAGTTAAGAAATAGTTTAGGTTATGATATTGATTTTAATATTTATTTTTTGTTAAATAAATGCATTATGCATCTGGATGTTTATTTTAGGGTTTTTAGAAATCTGATACAGATCTGTGATTTTGTAATTGAAGGGTAATTTAGTAATTTTTTATATAGGTGTTTAGATTTTAGAACGCTTTGTTTTCTGTAATTGAGGGGTGATTTAGTAATTGTTGAGATGGTTTATAAGGTTATGAACAGTTTGCTTCTGTAATTGATGGATAATTTACTAATTGTTGAGATGGTTTATAAGATTATGAACAGTTTGCTTGATGTAATTGAAGGGTAATTTAGTAGTTTTTGAGATGGGTGTTAAGATTTATGAACAATTTGCTTTCTGTAAATGAAGGGTAATTTAGTATTTTTTGAGATGGAATATAAGATTTTTGAACAATTTGCTATCTGTAATTGAAGGGTAATTTAGTAATTTTTGAGATGGTTTTTAAGATTTACGAACAGTTTGCTTTCAGTAATTGAATGACAATTTAGTAATTTTTGAGAGAGATTATAAGATTTATGAACAATTTACCTTTTGTAATTAAAGGGTAATTTAGTAATTTATGCGATGGATTATAAGATGTATGAACAGTTTGTTTTCTGTAATTGAAGTGTAATTTAGTAATTTTTGAGATGGTTTATAAGATTTATGAACAGTTTGCTTTCTGTAATTGAAGGGTAATTTTGTAATTTTTATGATGAATTGTAAGATTAATGAACTGTTTGTTTTCTGTAGTTGAAGGGTAATTTTGTAGTTTATATGATGGATTATAAGATGTATGAGCAGTTTGATTTCTGTAATTGAAGGGTAATTCGTGAGATAGATTATAAGATTTATGAACAATTTTGTTTTCTGTAATTAAAGGGTAATTTTTGTAAGACAAAATGGCATAACAGGTCCTTTATGTTTGTACGGTTTTTCAATGGTCGTTCTTTGGTAAACTTAATGACAAAAGACGTATTTCATGCTTCAAATTCTGTTCACGTTACGTTCTTTGGTACTAACCTAGTTAAACTTTTTCGTTAAATATGGTCATGTGCTTTGCACATGAAGACAGTATGGTCATTTTACCCCTTTAAGGACTGTTTGTGTAACTAGACTAAAGTTATGGCCTTTTAAAAAAAATTCATCTCTCTCTCCCTCTCATTCCACCAATATTCATCATCATCTCCATTTTTTCTTCATGATAACCACCACCTACCCTAACACCACCACCACCGCTTATCACCACCAAATCCGGCCCCACCAGAAAACTCCATATCTGACAACCATTAAATCCGGCCACCTGACCAACACCATCATCTTCTTTCTTTTCCAAAACCCAAAACCACCACCACCACCTGTTGCAAACCACCGCCACCCACCACTCCACCTCTGCCACCATCACCATCCCCTTTGTAGTTCTTCAAACCCAACTTCACCCACCACCTGCCACCACAACGTCGCCGGCGGCGCACATCACCGCCCCCTCAATCTCTCCGTCAATCACTGAATACTGCCCACACCTTTCTCTCCGACTCACTCCTTTACAAATGCTAAAACCCCCAAATTTCAATTACCAATTTCCGAATTAGGGTTTCCAAACCCTAAAACGAGGTATTAGAACAAGAAATACTGGGATCTGGATATTTGTTTGCTCAGAGTAAAAAAAGATAGAGTGATTAGACAATGGCAGCGGCGGTATTAAGATAAAATGGAGGTCGGAAATGGTGACGGTAGTTGTTGACGGTGATGCGTACAGAGAAAGATCTGACGGTGGCAGGTGGTGGCGGCTGTGACTGTGGCGGCTGAGTAAGTGGCGGGTGGGGCTTGAATCTTCTGGTTGCTGGAAAACGAGAGGTGAGAGAATGACGGTGGCAGGTGGTGGTGGCTGTGACTGTGGCGGCCGAGGAAGTGGCGGGTGGGGCTTGCATCTTTTGGTCGCCGGAAAACGAGAGGTGAGAGAATGACGGTGGCAGGTGGTGGTGAAAGTGGCCAGGAGAGAGAGAGGTGAGAGAAAGAGATGGAGAGAGAGAGAGTGTAATTCATATATACAATATAATTTTTTTGTTATTAAATAATTTTAAAGTTACAAATATACCCTCATGTAGATTGCACATGACCAAGTTTAACGAAAAAACTTAACTGAGTTAGCGTAAAAGGACGTAACGTGATACATTTTTGAAATATAGAACATGATTTCAGTCATTAAGTTTGCCAAATGACGACTATTGAAAAACCGTACGAACATAAAGGACCAGTTTTGCCATTTTGTCTTTTTGTAATTTTTATGATGGATTATAAGTTTTATGAACAGTTTGCTTTCTGTAATTGAAGGTTAATTTTGTAATTTTTGAGATAGATTATAAGATTTATGAACAATTTGCTTTCTGTAATCGAAGAGTAATTTTGTATGATTTATGAAAAGTTTGTTTTCTGTAATCAGGGCAATTTAGTAATTTTTGAGATGGATAATAAGATTTATGAATACTTTGTTTGTTTATTTGTTTGTTAGTCAGGTTTGAACAATGGCAGGAAAAGGCGGTAAGGGTTTGTTGGCCGGAAAAACTCCGGCGGGTGCAGCTAACAAGGAGAAAGATAAGAAGAGACCGATGTCTAGGTCCGCTAGAGCTGGTCTTCAGGTTTGGATATAAACACTAACTATTTATTTCTTGCATTAAATGTGATGATTGGTTGTTAAATTTGCTTTATATGGTTTTGTTACAAGGGTGTATATAATATTGAAAATTTGCTTTGTAATTGAAAAAACCCGAACGAAAACAAAACCTTGTTTAATGTTTTTTTCTTAAAAAACTGATTTTATTGTTCGGTTTTGGTGTTACATGTAATATACACTGAAAAAACTGAATTTTTATTTATAATATTTCATTAGTTGTTACTTATTAGTTATCAATATAAGTTAGTTCCAAATTTGTTATGTTGTGTCATGAAATTTGTTTTTGCACAAAATTTTCAAGCTTTATTGGCGCTTTGTTGTTGTTTTGCTATTTAAATGCTCATAGAGTTGAAACTGAATGTTTTTAAATAGCTCAACTGAAGTTTTGGTTTTTGGTTTGATTTTATAAAAAATAAAAAATTGTTTGTCGGGTTATTTTTTGAGTTAAATAAGCTGCTCTGGATGTGAATTTAGAACTTGTTTTTGAGAAGTGTTTTGGATTTTTAATACAAAAGTTTGCTTGGTTATTTGTGTGTTAAAGTGTTTTCAAAATGAATTTTGTATTTGCTTAATCTAATATGTGTATTTTGTTAGTTTTTGAGATTTAAGTCATATTGGCAAGATATATGACAAAGACTGAGACTCAGGTTCTGTTTCTGGCAACTATCTCTTAACAAATTACAGAAAATGTTGTGTTTGTTTGGTGGAATATGAATACGAGACTTAGTCTTGACTGTATATCTTGATAATATGTTTTGAACCTCAAAATTAATACACATATTAAGCATGAGCATATTCAAAATTTGTTATTTAAATCGGCTTATTTAACTTGTAGTTAATCATGAAAGCGTTTTTTATAAGATCTCTGAAACATTTTTCAAAAGAAAAGTTCTACATTTTCAAGACTGCTTATTTAATTCAACATATCTTTTAACTGTAAGCTTTTGGATTTTAATTTTTTCAACTTTGATCTGCAAGCAATACAGTCGATCTGGCTAGACCAATAAATTTTTCACCTCGGCTTCGTTAATTTCAACTTAGCAACGGTTTTAACTTGCAGAATACATAGTAAAACAATAAGCCATCTTATTTCTTTAAACCATATGAATTGACTTTAACAGTATTCCACATATACTTGCAGTATAAAAAGATGCAGGCTCTTTAGACTGAGTTTCTTAACATTGCTTTAGATATTCATAAAATAGTTATTTATAGATATATTACTTGCATCTTTCAAAATACTAAACCCTATTGCTTTATTTAATCCAAGCTTTTGCTTATAATTTGTTTTTTTTTCCTCATCTTGAGGTGTTTTTTTTTAATCTCAGATGTTTAGAAGTTAATGTTTTCCTCGTAAATTTAGGTGGATTTTTTAATCTTACTTTTTAACCAATAAAAGGTTGCAATGCGTAATTTACGTTGAATCAGTTTTAGTAGAATATTGGAGTTTTTTTTACAGTTAACCTTTGAATTTGTCTAATATGATGTTTAACAAATTTTGTTAGGTGTGCGTGTGTCCTTTAAAATGAAAAAGAATTTAATCTGCAATATATGTTGTTGATTATGGTTAGGATGTTTTATACTGATATAAAGTTCGATACGTATATCAAACTCAAATCATTAAGCCTAAGCTGATCATTTGAATACATATATCAGTGGCTTATGAAAAATATACTTTAGTAAGTTATATTTGATAAAGTTGACGTTTATATTGTCTTTTACTTATAAATTCTTTTATGTTTGATTCAGTTCCCAGTAGGAAGGATTCACCGCCACCTGAAATCAAGAACTTCAGCTCACGGGAGAGTGGGGGCCACTGCAGCCGTTTACTCTGCTGCAATTCTGGAATACTTGACAGCGGAAGTGCTTGAGCTAGCTGGAAATGCCAGCAAGGATCTGAAGGTGAAAAGAATCACCCCGAGGCATTTGCAGTTGGCTATTCGTGGAGATGAAGAACTCGACACCCTCATCAAAGGTACCATTGCTGGTGGTGGTGTTATTCCTCACATTCACAAGTCTCTCATCAACAAAACCACCAAAGAATGAGTTGTTTTATGTCCGTTTATGCGTTGTGTTTGACCGTGTTTGACTTGTTCTTATTGTTACTGTAATGGGATTATGGTATAGTTTGTTTGGATCTTTTGTTATGTGACAGATTTTAGGATTTAATGGCTTTTAGTGATGTGATCAGTTGTTTTACTGCAGATTGTTTGAATTAGTCTCCAAAGCTTATGAATGATATTTGGTTAAAACTTTTTAAAAATATAAAAATGTTGTTTTTTGACACCTAGAGTACAATGGGCTGTAGTGGTTTTAACATCTGTACATATAAGAGTTTAGTCTGGCCTACTATAGCCCATTTGCTACTCATAACAACTAAGGGTGTTAATTCTTGACACGACTCGAAACCCAACCCCAACCCGACACGATAAAAAACGGGTTTTGGGTCGGCTAACACGACCCGTTTAAAAAACGGGTCGGGTTTGGGTTGACCTGTTAACCCGTTTAATTTTAGATATTTTAAAATTAATTTTATATTCCCTATTTAGTTTTAAAATGTGCTAAAGAATTTAATTATTTTTCATTCCCCGTATTACTTTTTTAGGTATCCTCTTAAATTCTATTTTTCGTGAACGACACTTTTAAGTTCTCAACCAAAATTTCATTACCAAGACGCATTTCTTCTATCCATTCAACAATATGCATGAACATAACGTCAAATTCATCTATATCTAAATCGACTCATGCTTAAATTTCATTTGAATTTTGCAATATATGGTTTGATTTTATTATAATTCGTATGTCTGATTATATAAATTAATTTGTTTAAAAAATATGGGTTAAATGGGTCATGTTCGGGTCGACCCGAATTTATGTGTGTGCGGGTTAGGGTTGACATATTTGACACGAATAATAATATGGGTCGAGTTCGGGTTGCACATTTCAACCCATCAACCTGCCAACCCGTCAACCCGACACGTTTGACACCCCTGATAACAACTAGAGGTGCACAAAAAAACGGGTTCCGGACCCGAACTATTGATTCCTACCCGGAACCAGACCTGACCTTACCCGTGGGTACGGACCAGGTTTTGGTTTTCCCCTGAGAACTATACCCGAACCGGAACCGACTTGGTGGAACCGGTTCCGCCAATACCTGGTCAAAATCTGACCCTACCCTATCCGAAACCCGAAAAAAACCCGATGGAACCGGTCAAAACTATGTCAAATAACCGACTATACCCGGAACCGGTTCTTTCTCGGTTTCGGTTCCTGAGAATACCCGATTTTGTGCACCTCTACATGGCAACTTTGGCAAGTTTTCACATTCTTGTTTTTTTTCTTGGTAGTGTAAATGAATGTGTTTTTGTCCAGCAAATTTTATACATAGTGTAAAGTTACTAGTTTTTGTCTGAAAATTTTGAGCTTGGCCACCTTGGAATCTGAAATTTGTTATACGTATTGAGACCGGGTAACTTGGTATTTTTGTCCAAGCTTCACCACGGATTTATACATTAGCTTTATACTTTAGAGGAAATTAATTGATTCTTTTACTTACATACTTTGTTAGTTCTCTATAAGGGAGATTAGTTTTATACAATGTTTTTATCTCATGTTATCCATCAAAATAACGATGTGAGACGATAAGGCTGTAATACAATGTAAAATTGATGGATAAGTCCGTAGCTTTTTTTTTCTCATTAGCTTTCATATAAGCCAATCCTTTAATTTTTTTTCCATGAATCCGATTTTTTTGATCTATTCGTCATTTAAATTTTAAACCACTTAAATCTAATTTCAATCGTGTATTAAAGTTTAAATTTCATCCAACAGAGTTTAAATGACTTCATTTCTTTCAATGTACTGAGTTTCTCCTTCAGTTCTAATAACAAGAAAACAAAGAACCTAATATAAATTCTAGCAACACATTATACAACCATAATGTGCAACTCAGGCTATACAAGTATACAACTGCTACTATCGTTGTTGTACCTTGATAGAAAGACGAGTTTAGACACGTAGTACGTTTTTAAGAAACACATTTTCACGAGACCCTAACCATTTTTTTCATAGTCTTCTACTATAGGATTTAAGCTAACACTTTGTAAATTTTGAAACATATAAGTAAATACTAAATTGATAAGTGATTATGTGGAATAAGTGAGTACATAGAGATCTTGTGTTGGACTTGCACTGTACTTTCAAGTTTCAAGATTGAAAGTTGAAACAGTAGAATGGTACAAACTCTCATTGCATTGAGAGTGGCATGTGAACATGCAGAGTACCATCACATCTCCTATGGCTTTATATGGTCATAACTCATAAGTTGGCACCCAAGACCAAACCAATGCCTTTCTACTTTTAATATTTCTATTTCTCTAATTAAATATCCCCACAATAATTAATTTTCTAAATTGTATTAAGCAGAGCCGTCTTCGAGACTTGTTAAAATTTTTTAGGTCGAAGGTGAAAAAAATTAGGACTTAAATAAAACAGGTTTTTGTTAGGTTTAAACAATTTAATTTTTAAATAAGTTTGCTTGCTTATAATTTGGATTGTGCAAAAAACTTTTTATATAAAAATAGGCTAAACATGTCTCAAGTGAAACTATAACCCACAAACTTTAAATTGAAAGCCAAACTCCTTTGTCACTAGACCAAACTAGTAGTCGTATGATTGAGACATTAAATATACATATTGTTTTTTATAAAAATATATATAATTATTATTTTGTTTTAAATCCAAGCCTAACGAGATGTTGGGCTGGAATCCGTCAACCACCCTGCCCTGATATTGAGCAAAATTAGGTAAAGAACAAGTTTTAAGGGGCCTATTGTGCCCATATAAAGCTCAACATTGTGATGTATAGGTTTTGATTATATCTTACAAGGACTAATTCCCATCTAACACGTCTTATATGAAAATTAATCAAAATTTTTAATTTGTCTAATTGTCTAATTGTATTTTGCTAAATTAGGTAATGAACAAGTTTTAGGGGGTTATTATGCCACCTTTATGAAGCCCAACATTGTGATGTATAGGTTTTGGTTATAAGTGTAATTCCCGATCTAACACGTCTTATATGAAATTAATCAAATTTTGGTTCGATCCGAGTTAATTTATCTACCATGTTTAATAAAATATGGTGTCGGGTTAAATCATGAATAGATAGATTGACCTCTTAATCCATTTTAATATATAACTTTGAAAATAAAAATCGAATTTATAGGCTTAATTCATTAATCAATATATAACATGTTTACAACCTGATTACATCCCAACAACTTGTTTCGACTAGTCCACCTGCTTGAGAACCATGAGTCGTGTCCAAGTTATACAATGTTAAGTGTGTTTTGAGTCAATCTTGATTTTGGTCTCAAGAAACAAAGTTGGCCTTATAACTATCAATTAATTTCACAAAGTAGATAATGAAGGAACCACAAAAAAAGAAATAAAAACAATTACACATTTCACTAGCAAACATTATTTCTTTTTTTGAAAGGTGTATATAAAATTATTGTAATGAAGTCCCATTCCACAATACTTTTCCCAACATTACATGTTACCCACATTTTATTCTCCTTGTTAAGTCTGTCACAAAGACAAATCAAAGGACCAGTGGCTTCAGTCATCCCACTACAGAAATTTTTTTAGTCAATACAAATTATTAAAGTGGTTATGAAAATTTTTGTACACATCAATAAACTATTTCATAACAGTGAGAAATCAATTGTTAGGATATGATTTTTTTTTTTTAGTGTTTTGCTGGAACATTGGCCTTAAGACTATATGTAGTGGAGGGCTATAAAATCAGGATGATTTTTGATACGTGACTTTTAATCAACAAAATAACTATTTTCATTTTAGGGTTATAGCTCAAAAATCGCCCCCAATGGTTGCCATTTGTCACAATATTATTTTCCTTCACAAACCAGCGACATGAACATGTCGCAACCCCCTCCCCCCAATCGCCCCCTCTTGTCGCTGTGGTGGTGGTGGGGGGGGGGGGGGGGTTACCGCCCAAAACATCGGCCCTATTCTCGCCTTATTACGCATAGCTTAAGATGCTAGGACTAGAGAAAAATTAAGTACAATAACAGATTTTTATGCCAATCGAGTCTAGACATTTTACTTTTCTGGTTCCTATTGCTATACCAATGGGTACACAAAATACAATATCGCCATATATCGAATGTTTCTTATGCCTAGATTTATTGAATACCGCATCGTTCATGAAACTACATAATACCTAACAACTAGTAAAAATAATCAATCTGATCAAATCTGTCCGCTGTTTTTTTTCTTTATTACCAATTTTTATAATTGATTTACAGAAAAAAAATGAATTTTGTATGAATATCCATGATATGATGATATTAGGGCTGAGCACGGTTCGGTTCGGTTTTTGGGTGAAACCGAAACCGAAAATTCGGTTTTTTCATATATACAAACCGTTCGGTTTCGGTTTTTCGGTTTCGGTTCGGTTATATTCGGTTTTTTTTGTTTTGTTTTTTTTGTTCTATTAATTGTTTTATGCGACTAGCTCCTATGTACAAAAATACATATTAACATTTACTATTTCTTTCACAAACTCTAATTTCTCTTACAAATCTACTGAACCAACAAACTCCTAATTTGTTTCGGTTGTTGTCGCATATGGTTTAGTATAAATATATTTAACAATCATTTAAATTATTTATTTTAATATTTAAAGTTAATCGGTTCGGTTCGGTTCGGTATTTTTGAAATGGGTAACCGAACCAAAACCGAAACTTTGGTTTTTCAGAAAAACCAAAAAAAAGCCGTCGGTTAATGCTTTGGTTCGATTATTTTGATTTGGTATTTTCGGTTTTCTGCTCACCACTAGATGATATCTTGGCCTAAAATAAAATAAAATAAACACACATTGAGGATTTACTCAGCATACATCTATTAATATTGGAGTTGCCCTAAATCATTTCAAATGTCACACGCCACCTGTCCCCACCCCCGGGATTTATGATAGCTATCTCCACACCCCTTGATAATATCCTTTTTGTAATTATGCCCCTCAAATATCATTTTCGGTTTTTCACCTTTACAGGTATACCGCAACAACTCACTAGAAAACAAAAAGGCTGTAAGAAAAAACGGAGGAGGCCGAACTCAAAATTTCGGTCGAAAACGGGTAAATTTACACTATGTATAAAAAATATCGGCCGAAAATTAAATAACTTTATACTACCGAGTGAAAAAACGGAGGGGACTGACGTAGAACTTACTAGGGGATCACAGATATACTTTTCAGTTGCTGATTACCGACGAAGAATAGTGGCAGTTGTCGTTTATCTTTATAACTTGTAAAATACAAGCTCGCTTATGTTAACCCACTGACACATTTATATCTAATGGTGTGCATTTGTAGAAGATCTAAACTTTTTAACCATAATGTTTTGAGTTCACTTAAAAGGTTCTTAAGAATCTTATATATGTCTTTTTAGTAGACATTTCTTTCCCTTCGATAGATAATTTTGGTCTTGAACACTCTTTTCGGTTCATTTGAAGCGAGGATGAAGATTACCATTCAAAACCTGTCATGTCACTGACAAGCAGAAAGACACATTCGAGAAGATGACATAGGAGACACATTGATATAAAAACCTAACTCTCGTACTGATATATTTGACACGAATAATTTCATTTTAAACCTTTTTCAATATGTCAACTAAGAACACACAAATCCCTAATCCTATATTCCTATACAACCACCACATATAAATAATACATGTAGGCTAGTTAGGAATTTTGTGTCATCCTCATATTAGCATCAATCTTCAATATCAATCAAATGCAAGTATGCAACCAACACAATTAACTACTTGCTTAACTAAACTAACCAGAAACACAAAATTATAGGAGATAAAACACCATCAAAATCTAGTTAAAAACTCTAATGTCACACTCATTTCCTTAACCTTCTAAAAGACTAGCTTCCTTCGAGCCTTCAAGAACCTAAACTCGCCAGAAATTTCGATCATTTCTCGTATCACTTCACTAACCAAATCCTTGAAGATCATTCGTTCGATATCTAGTACTAGTTCCGACGTCTCAATTGGATAATCTCTCCAATCATAGATTTCAACTAGGTCTTTCTCTATAACACCACTAACCAATTCCAATACACCATCACCGGTGTTTACTTCTCGAATCTTTTGAAACTCAAACCAGACATGTTTAAGTAATGCTCGAGAATAGTCAATCACTTGCTTCCAGGGCGGTAATTTTACATTTCTGTTGATGATCTCAAGAACTACGTCGAAAATGAGCTTGCGTTGGCGTTTAGAGACGTTTGAGGTGTTTTTGGTGTTGTAGAGTTGTTTCTCGAGCGATAAGAAGACATTGGGATCTTCTTGAAAGTGTTGTGTGGCTCGAATTATCTTTGATATGTAAATGAAATCCACGTCGTCTGATGTGAATTCTTCGCGTTCTGTTGAAGATAGTGCATGATAAACATAAAACATAAATACATAATAAACAAGTCGAGTCGAATATGAGATATTGCCTGAAAACTACTCATGAGTCGAGTTGGAGCTCTTATCACTTATTAGTTAAACCAGTCAAGCTCGGGCTCGGCTAAACTCAACTTTTCTCATTCACACCCATATGGGTGTGAACTTTAGTAACACGGGTTTGAATTTAGTATAAACAGTTTCAATTCAGGTTACTAAACATGTTCATCTATTTACTTTTATAAAGTTTAAAGAGAAATGACTCAAAAGTCATTGTTCTATAAAGTTTTATTATGTTTTTGATGTAAATATATGATATAGCAAGTTAAAAATTCGTAGGTTAAATAAGTTATTATCGTGACAGGTGACAAAACAAGAGTCGTGGTCTGTTGTATGTCTGACCCAAATTTTAAGTTAGTATTGGGTTTGCCAATCCGTAAAGAAGGCTTATTTAATATCCTTTACAAAACCTTTAATACCATTAACTATGTTGTCTAATAAACAAAAGTTTGACCACATTAAATACTCAAAAATGAGAAAATCTAAATACCAAAAGGGATGTCATTGTTTAACACCTATGGATCCCACACATTTCTAAACTCTAAAGAGTGTAGAATGAATTTGTAGTTAAATTTTTTTTTAACGCTTATTCAGATCACTGGTAGCCATTTGAACGGCATGCAACCAAATAGATACCGTATAATTTTTAAAAAATTAAAATGTGTCGTAAAGGACATAGTTACGACTAAAAAAATTAAAGAAATACATTTATAATTATAAGAGTTTCATAATTTTATCGTATTTACATAGTGTTAATGAATTATTAGCCTAATTTAACCGGTTTAAAGTGTTACAAGTTTTCACACAAAAAGTCGGTTTAAATATCACTCTATCTTGGGTTAAAACTTGATGTCTTGTGTTATATTCATATTTTATTTTGTATATATATTTTACAAGATTGTATGGTATAAATGTATAATATAACAGTATATTGTATAGTATAAACATAAACGTATGTATGAAATATAATAATATATAAAAAATATATAACACAACACTTTTAATCATTCACTATGTCCCTACACAGTAAGAATTTGTTATGATGGCTCAAGGGCAGATGTGACAATAAATAATATATTATACCCATACCTAGATTTGTTAGAATTGTTTCAGCTTATAATGGCAGTATGGCACAATGGCAAATAGAATAATAAACAAAAAAGGCTAATGTCTTGCTACTAATAAAATTACTTATACCAATTGTAAAGTGATTGGCTCATCACACCTTGTAAAATTTTATTCTCTCTCTTAACAACATCAAATTCTAGTTTTCATTGTCCTTTATTGTGAAAAAATAAATCAATATTATAACAATAGTAATGTGACCAATTAAATTAAGGAAAAATGTCATAAAATAGTAACAAATTTCAAAAATGTGTTAATTAGGTCACTTATTTAACTTGTTTTTACAAACTGGGTCATTAAATCTTCAAATTGAGTCTCGCCGAATTTTTTGTGCATTAAGAAGGCAATGTATGATAAGATGTGAGGGTCTGGATTTGCAATATATACAGTTATATGTAAAAAATAAAAAATAAAAACGTTATTTGTATTAAAATTTAAAAGTAAAAAATAAAATTCACGTCATCACTCCACGTCAACAACGAAAAAAAGATAAAAAGATTTCATATGTGAAAAAAAAGAAGAATGCTAAAAAACATGTTAAAACCTATAATTTAAATAAAATATGAAGTTTAGTGACTTAATTGAACACCTTTTAAACTTAAGTGACCTAATTAAAACATTTTCGAAAACTAGTTACTATTTGATTCGCTTTTTAATTTTCAATTTGGCCCATTTCGAGCTTGGCTTATGTATAATTTATAAGCTCAAGTTTTCTCGGAGCTCGATTTGTTTATTATTTATTAATTAATTTACTCATATTTATACGTATTCTTTTTATAAATTTTTTATATAATAACATAATATACATCATCTACTTACTTTTTTTCATAATATATATAAAGAACAAACTTGTTTAAATTTGTGAGCTGACTTGAGCTCGACAAGTAAAGCTCGGGCTTATTCAAATTTGGCTCAATTCAAACTTTTAATAAGCCGATATCTAGTAGTTCACATACGACATAACGCCCCCAAATCATAACCTTACTAAATTGTAATTAGTAAAAAGTAAATATCACGTGACGTTAATGAGGATTTTGTGTTTTGGTACCTTTCAAATCAACACGGTGTGAACGAGTTAACGGCTCGTCTTTCTCAAATCCCGAGTCAAGTACCGACACCGGATTCGGTAACACTATCGCTGAACTCGGCGGTGACTCAGTCGCGCTCTTCGTCTCCGTCAACAGCTTTTCACATCTCCGTAACGAACTCGTTCCTTTAGATCTCTGTAATCAATCAAAATTATCCTTTTATTGCTAATTAATTATAACCAAACTAATAATATTTTTAATATGTTTATACTTAACAAAAGGACAAGGTTACAACATAGAGAGTTAACAAGCTGTATCGCCACCTCATTCTAAATTGCAAAACCGATCCAACTACCTCTAAATCGGTTGTAGAAGGCGTACTGAATGTGCTTTCGTTAATCGACGATGATTCGTCCTCCGTAACAAACTTTTGCCTTCGACGGTTAACGGATAACGATTCCGTTACCTTCTGGTTTCTTAATCCTCTCGGCGTTCGAATGATTGATGCATGATCCACTAATCCGTTTCGTTTAGACGAAACTTTGTTAACCGAATTACAAGCTTTTAAGTTACTCTCGATTCGTTTAGGCGAAGCCGCTCTAACTCTCACCTGAGAATTTTCACTAACGTGTCTACGCGATCCACGAAACCTATGCGAATCACGTTTCAAAGGCGACGGTTTCACCAGGACGATATCCGATTCGTTGAAATGCAAATTCCGATCATACATGAAGTTTCGGTGACTGTTTTCGGACCGAATAAGACCTTTGAGTTGTAAAACTTCGAGTATTTGCTTCGATGTGCTTAGATCATTTGCCTGTTCATCAATTGCTTTGATCTTCAACATCTTCTCATGCATTGTTATTGTCCGGTTATTCGGCTCGGGATAAAACTCACTTGAGTCGAGAAAACTTCGAGATCTCCACCGGTCATTTTCGTTTGGTGATTTGTTGGGTTGTTTTAATTGAAAGTTGTTATTGTCAATGTATTTGGAGTGAATTATGTCTCTAGAAAGTCTAGATTCCGAAGCGGATCTCCGTAGAGTAGGTTTTGTGACGGTTTGTAGAGGTTTGTTGTCAGTAGATGGCATTGGTTCGAGTTCCATGAGTCGTGCAATGACGCTTGGGGATCGCTGTTGGCTGTTGTCTCGGTTAGTTTCCGTTGTGTTGCTGACGTTTATTCTGCTATCGAGTGAATGCCTATGGATTTCTTTGAATGATTTTGACCGGTCGTTCGTCTTCGATGGTGATGATTGAGAGTTATCGGCATTTGCTGGTACGACAACTGAATGTTTATGTGGATCTGGTTTTCCAGAAAACGCGTGCGATTCACCCGAATTCCTAGACACTGGCGATCCACCGACGGCCTGCAAGAAGCGGTTTTACATTTTCGTTAAATAGGATCATCTATACACAGATAATCTGGCATCTAATCACACACTGTTTTAAACAGTTGTTCGGATTGATAAAAAGTTTAAATGGTCAAAATCATGTTCGGATAAAAAGTAAGACGGCCGTTTAGATATAAAAAAATTCAATGGTCAGAAACTGCGTCCGGATAGTGGTCGTACCACTGTTTTTGACTTTTGATAAAAAGATTTTAAAGTTTGACCGTCTAGGACAGAACGATTGTCCGAATTTTGGTCAAATGGCCAATCTAACCAACAATTTTCAAAGTTTGACTTATTGTCGTCAAAGTATTGTTTAAACGGCCAATCAGACCAATAATTTTGAAAATTCGATTTTTTTGGTTCAAAACGGCCGTTCTTGTGTTGTGTGGACGGCCGTTTGATATTGTAAAATCAGACGGTGGTGGTGTAGCTATGACATTCTACATTACTTCCTTACATTCTTCCGTTGTTTCCACACAAATTAATGTAAAACCGAATGGCAAATGTAGAACTTACGGTGGAAGGAGGTAGGCGTTTAGTCGAATGTATTCTTTTTCCGGCCAAAATGTGTTCGCGATCAAAGATCTGAAGCAAACCAGACATGCAACCGATTTGCTTCTCCATTTTCTCCTAACGATCTCCGACTACCGATGCTTTCATGCACAGCTTTACTGTATTTTGAAGCTTAATAATAATAATAATAACTCATATGGATACTTTTCAGTTTTGACACTCACGGTTTTATTCATCAGTTTTAGAGCTTTTAACTAGAAATCTTACTTTATGGCCACTTTAAATGGTGACCAATTGGTTGTGGGGAGACACAGAGGTGGGGTTGGGTCGGTCATAACTCATATGTTTGTCATGCATTTAACAATTCCAACACATAGTAACAAAATTAAAACGTTATGATATGTGTTTAATGAATGTTATTATTACAACAAGTATTGCATAAACATTTAAAGTTTTATTTAAAATAAGCATTCATTAATAACTAAAAAAATATTATAAATGTAGAATTAATAAATATTAAATTGCGTGTACTCGTTAGTCATTGTGTTGTCAAGTAGTCGAAAATGGTAAATATATTTCATCTAGTTTGACGGTTCAAACATGAGTCAAAGGGGTTGGTTGGTTCATTCAGATATAAATAAGTCAGATCTGAATGAGCTTCTGTCCAATTCAGCAACAACAATAAGTCTGAATGATTCAAACCTATTTTTAACTATTCAGATGTTTTTCTGTTTGGAACCAAACAGTCTGGTGTCTAAATGAATAAGATGTTTACATCTGAATGGTTCCATTCAGATGTAAACAAACAGCCCCAAAGTCGTTTATAAGAAAAAATATACAACCCTGTGCATTTAGATTAAAAAAAAGTAACGAAGACATATTATATCCACGAATGGGTTTAGTTGCTAAAATAATTAAGTAAATTAACCAAAAATATTCAGTGATTTGAGCATCTGTTAACTTCCCGATGGCCAGCCTTGAATTAGAGGGGGCAGTGTGCCAGTAACGGGGATGGTCACATTGGATTTTGACAATGGACTGGAAATTATACCTGATATAGTCTAACTAAAGAGAAATATAAATTTGATTATACCTCCAGTAAGTAATAAGTATGCCTTTTTATGACCCTAATGTGATGTAATATCGTAGTAAGTTCTCTAATTTATAACGTTAAACCTTATTTATTTATTTTTACGAGAGGAAACTATTCTTACCTCTTACTTGGGGGTGTCCAAATTCGGACTATTCGGTGTTTGTAGTCATGTTGGTTATATAATAATATATTTTTGTTTGTTTATATAAATCAAGTTGAAAAATGTAACTAAATGGATTAAGAGTCAACTGATATTTAATAATGTAACAAGTAACTATATTAGATATACATATTAATAATGTAACAAGTAACTATATTAGAAATACATACTTTTTTATTCGAATATGTGAGTATGGTTTAGTGTTGTTGGACACTTGGAGTGAAGTGCTTTGTAACTTAGCGGTGGTAGTGGAAGACAAAGGCCACCGTCCTTCACTATCGTGGACTTGTTTGCATTAAATTAAGGTGATTTACATAAAATAATTTTACCAAACAATTAGACATTGATAGCCTTAATCTTCCTTCTAACATTGACAAACACTTTGATAATATTGAACTTTTAACAAACAATTTAAGACACGTTTTCCTTGAACATGACATGGCTCGAAATAATGACAGATGAGTTCGTGTTTAAATTCAACATGTCGACCTGTTAATGGCAAGATTAAAATTGTGTTTTCAAACAGGTCCTCAGATTCAACTCACCTAACATGTTTATGACCCATATCATTTAACTAGTCGTGTTAAACTGATTAACAAGTCATACGACATGGTTAGAAGTTGTTTATCAAAAGGCCGTTAAAATTCGTTGCGCTTAAAAAATCTATATCTTAGTGACCAAGATTTGTAATAACTTAAAAAATCTATATCTTAGCAATTGGACATGCTTCCAAGTTCCAAAGCATAGCAAAAACATATCTTTTTGAGCCTTTTGTTCCCCCTTTTCCTTCACAAAGAAAACGTTTTTGGGCTTTTTGATTCTGAAAACATAAGTCAATGTAACATATCCCCCAATATATGGCCTGTGAACTTGTGAAGAGTATGGTGGGTATTGAATTATTTATGATTCTGAAAATCTTTAATATATCAAATTAATTTCTTTTTGTAGTTTTGAGGCATACAAAATTAGAATAAACGTTTAGACGCTTGTTAGTTAATCGAAACTGGCTCGCTAAAACCTTGAAACGAGACACATTTGAATAAGCTCAAGCCTAAATTTTGAGTTGATGTAATAAACGAGTTCGATCATGGGCTTCATGTCTGACTCAAATTGAGAGACTAAATCATTGAGACAATTTTAAAAATATTTATTTAACAAAGTATCTATATAAATACATGATAATATTATTATTTGTAAATATTATAATGAAAAATAATTATATCATATAAATAAATAAAATAAATATATATGCATATAAAAAATAAACAAGTTGAGTTTGAACTTGAAATTTTACACACAAACCGAGTTTCAACTTTAATTATTGAGATCGATATCTTTAACTTAAAAGAGTCAAGTTGTAACTTAGATGAACTACAACTAGAAACGACTTACTCACACCTTATTTACCGTTAATTCGCTAAACTAACATCATAAATATTTAGTTAAGTTATGAAGAAATAAAACTAGCACGGAAGCCATGAAATCAAGGATGCCTCTCTTGTTCAATGAGCCATGGTTGATGTCTATTGCTCTATTATGTGACATGATGTGATAAAAGTTAAGAGAAAGTAACTGATTATCTGGTCATGTGTTATTGACTTTTTAAATTTCAACAGATGCGACAACCATTTACAACATGAATACATGTTTTCAACGTATGACAAATGTCTTAATCGGGATTTAAGAATAATATAAAATCAAAGTTCTCAAAAGTCTTGTCAAAAGTTTTTTTTTGTTTTTTTAATGTCATGTTTACTTTATTTTGTAAATGTTAAATATTTGTAAACCAACTGAGCTAAATGGGACACAGTTAGGCCATGTGTAGTGGGCGTTGATTTGGGCGAATTTTGAGTGCGAAGGGGCTACAACACCGCCCCTGGGCGAAATGTGGGGCAAATTGTGGGGGTGGGGGGGGGAGGGGAAGCTTTTATCGCCGGCTTGTGTTGTTTGTGGGGGGCGAAACGTGTTTTCTTTATTATTATTATATTGTGATTGAGAGAGGGGGATATACACACACACACACATATATATATATATATTATATTTTATTTGTAGCCTCTACACCATTACACCCCAAAAACAAATTCTCATCCCTTGCTGACTGGGCGCCACACGGCTCAAAACACCCCAATTTGTAGCCCCTCCACTACACATAGTCTTACACAATTCAATTGTGTCTATTATTTAGCAACTAGTTTTTTCCAATAACTTAAAATTATAAAACAAGTTGCTTATTACTTTTTTGTTTTGTTTTTTAAACAAAATTTTCCATCTAAAATCTTCGTAGAATGATTTGAACTCACCACCTCACTTTGTAACATGTACGTGAGTAATAATGCATAGGTGAATCTTATAGAATTTTTTTTTACATGTACAAATATACCTTTTAACTTATTTAATAATTATATAGATATAAAAATAAAACTCATTAAAAGACTATTTCTCATATTTCAGTCTCTACCCATGATCTATATCTATATGTAGATATCTAATCTTTACGTGTTTTGAATGTTACCCTAGGACTGCACCCTGTTAGTAGCAGGTATTACATAAGGCCACCATATTACCCACACTGGAAAAAGAAAATTTGATGAACATTTATGGGCTATATTTATTATTGACCTGAAAATCAGATGATGTGAAGCCCATCCACTATGAGTTGATTGGGAGACATTTATGATTTATCAACAAGTTGTTAGAATGAATTTAGAAAAGGCCAACTAGTCTTGGTCTCGAGAGGGTTGAAAATTGCTGTTCTAAAAAAAAAAGATAAGGCCAACTAGCTCTCCCAGGGTCCATTTTGAAAATAGCCATAATAAGTACCAAAAGTCATTGCACCTTATAAGTTTGATAATTTCTCTTTGTTGTCACAGGACTTAAAAATGGGTATTGATAATTAGAATAGGTGGAAAAGACATTAGTTGTAAACTGAACCGAAACTGATTTAAAACCGGTTTGAAACCAAACCAGTGAACCACAATTTGTAACAGGGTTGTCCATAACTACTCGTCGTTTGCATGGAAATTGCTTGAAAAGTGCTCGCTTGATTTCGGCTCGGTTTGGAAATGAGCCAAGCCCGAGCAAAACCTCACTCGGTTTGGTTCGTTTTTGCTCGAGTCATTTTTTAGTTTATTATTTATATGTATTATATATATACACATATAAATATACTATTTCTTAATGATTTTTAAATTTCTTTATTTTGTGTTGACTTCAAAGTTCAATTTTAAACCTAACCGCTCGTTCAAAACTTTTACAATCCCACATTTCCATAAAGTTTCCTCATGTTACGTCATTCGATATTTCGATTACACCTTCAAAACCCTAGCCGCTCGTTCTTGTCACGCTTGATTCACGAATTGTTTGTTCAGTTGTTAGGAGGAAATATTGATCATGCTTCATTGTTGAACTTATTATGTATGTTTTATTGTTAGCTTGAGTTTTAGATATTTTAATAATGGAAGTTTAGACATTTTGGAATTGATAGTTTTGAATTAATGGAATTTTAAAGTTCTAGAAAATTAAAATTATAAACATTGTAGAAACCCAAGCCAAACCAAGCTGTTCGGTTTTAAATAAAACCAAGTTTAAGCATGAATATGCGCTCGTTTCAAACCAAACCAGGTATGAGCAAGCCTGTGTTCGGTTCAGCTCGGTTCATGAACAACCATAATTTGTATACTCTTGTAAAACTGAGCCAAGCTGGATAAAACCCGGTTTCAAACTGAACCAATCATTATCCTATTATAACTGGTTCGGATAAACACCGGTTTGACTACCTTTGACTGAACCAAAGCTGTTTAAACCCAAAGACCGGTTGACCTCAGAATCAAAGAGGTGTTTATGAGCTAAGCTTCAACTTATATATCAGTATATCACTATGTGACTAGGCCCATAACAAATTGGAAACCCACTTTATATTTTCATGATCTTGAATGTCGCTTTGTATTGGAAGCCCAAAGCTTAACTTAAATGAAGCTCGAGCTCGGCTCATTTCGAACTCTATTTTAAAAGCTCGAGCTCAATTCGTGAGCAGATTTTCAAGCTCAAGCTTGGCTCGGGCTCGGCTCGTTTAATATTAATTAATTATTTTATATATATTTATAATTATTTTTATATATTTTTTTCGTTATAATTTTAATTATAAAATAATATATATTATTTAGTTATTGTTATTTATTTTTTCACAACATTATATATATATTAATTAATAATTATTAAATATATATTTTAATAATCATATAAATGACAGGCTTATTTAAGCTCGTGAGCCGGCTCGAGCTCGATAAGTGAAGCCCAAGTTTGTTTATTACACGAGCTTACTTTTAGGCTCAAGCTCGGGACCGGGCTCGTGTGTTTAATTTAGAAACAAACTGGAATCGGAAAACATCAAATCAATTTCTTGTTTTTTTAAATGAACTGACTATAATATTAACCCTTAAAGCAATAGTATGCATTAATTATTACTTTTCTGCATATATATTTTTGATGCACCGGTAAGTGGGTAACTGGCGATGGAGTACATAGGTCTATACAACTACAAGGCTCCTGAGTTCGGACATAGTGGCTATTCATTCTACATGTTTCTTTCTTTAAGTTGAATTGATTTATGCAATGTAGCTTTTAAAACCAAAAGTTGCACAATTGACATGTTTTGACCCATTACACTCGACCTGCTTTGACCCGTTACAGCCGTGTTTATATCGAACATATTTTTCCCCCACTGGTGAAAGTTCCTGGATCCGCCTCTACGTAGAAAGGTCCAATGTTGTTCAATTCAACCCAGAATCATAAGTTCACACAATAATGTTTGTGGATTATTTACGGTAAAACACAATCTTCGCGATGCAAAAACATACCCAAAAAAAATCACCTACAAAATCCGTGAATCGTACAAAAGACCAATCTATAATGAAAATAATGCATTAAAAGTGTCGGCCGCTTGTGCAGATATTGAAATTGTAACTTCTGAATCATCACTAATAAATAGGGTAAAATGCGGGAATCTGAACTTATTTTATTTTCTCAGATTATTTCATTTTGACATGGCCTAAACATACCCTGCAAATTCATGGTGGCTATGCAATGTTTATATTTACTTCTTAAATATATTATAACATTAATCAAAGTAATTTAGTATGTCAGGAATAATAATAATAACAACAATGATGATAATAATAAAAGAAATCACCATTCAAACTTCCAAACAGATGTGAAATCAATAAATAAAAGCATAAGTGCATCAAGACGCCTACGAACAAAGATCATGTGCAAAAGACATGTTATTAAATGATAATTTGAAAATAAACCTAGAACAACTGACCTCAATCTCTATACTTGCTTGTATGCTTCAAAAGCCTTTTGTTCTTAACTCTCCACTTTCAAATGTCATTTATAAACCATAAGATCTTTTTGATCAAGCAAAAGTAGTGTTTCCATGTAGTCGCATACAACAAATGAATCTGATGATCCTTCAATCCCAATATTATCGACGTGTTTTGAGTGGGGCTCATAAACAGCAAGCTGCCCACGATCATCACCTCCTTGCTCTTGACTTTCAACTATAAGTTTACCATCCTTCCGAAATCCCAGTTCAAACACTTTTGCTAATGTAAAAGTGAATAGCTTTGTAAACGATTTCGGAACACCATCGCCCATCATCCATACATCGAAATCAAAATTAAAGGCTTCGTCATCCTGTACAACCACAACAAGAAGTGCTCCCCTAGCTTAGATAAGTTCACGACATTAAAACCATGTGGAAGGGTTATTTCTCCAAATTCTTCGCTTGACATATCAAATGAAATAAGCACACTAAGAAAATTACCGTCTACAGTGTTCTTATCAATAGCAAGCCAATAGATAACTCCATCTATAACTACCTCATTATCGAGTATACAACTAGTTAATATATGAGGGGGGAGATTGCCATATGACCTTCTCCAAGCCCCCGTGCTTAATGTGAAACCTCAACCTCAATAGGGTTGCAAGTTGCAAATTGCTTAATCCTGACAATCTTAGGGTCATTGGTCTCACGACAAACACCAAAACCTAAAGTAGTTGTGCTTCTGCATAACTCTTGTGCAACATTAGGGACAAAAACAGCAACCGCTTTTCTAATTGAAATATTCCAAATAACAACCACATCCGTTGTACTGCCCCGGTAATGCCTGCTATACAAGCCCACCAAGCCCACCAAGCCACGAGAAGTGCCGATTACCCTAGGAGATTGAAGCTTCTTAACCAAGGGAGGAGGGGTGAGGGAAACTATCTGTCTGGGGAAAGTATGATCATCGATAATCGAAACGTACTTATTCTCAACTAGACTAACAGACCCTGAACGTGTATCTTGATACATTACAAGCAGATGATGTTGTACCTGAGTGTGGCGTCCGTTGTTGTAATGAATGCTTACTAATAAAAGCAGAGCTGTCGATGATTGACTTCCATGTTTTCGGGACCGACCGGAACTGAATCAACGATTTCAGAGGAAGGCGAGTCATGATTTCCAATTGGATGTCAGCAGGTATGTAGTCTGACATTTTGGTGTTGATTCTTTATGGTTTTACTTGCTGCTGCTGCAGATGATGAATGGAGACGAGAGCGATTAAAAAGGGTGCAATGAAAGAAAGAAAGAAAGAAAGAAAGAAAGAAAGAAAGAAGTAGGTACAGTGGAGGTTTTTGAAAGATGTGATGTTTGGGGCCCATAATGGGTGGTTTTTGATGGTTTGAAACCTTGGTTTTTTGGTTTGAACCAAGATAAACCAACCATTGGAGATGGTCTTATATTAACAATTGGTAATAAAGGTCTAATATTAACAATTGGTAATAAACAGAAACCATAAACGTAACAATATAACACGAGCATTCTTTATAACGTACCTTAAAAATCACGTTCTCTTAACCGTGACCTTTTTCTTGACAAGTTTTTTATCTCTTACACCATCATACAACAGTTCATATGCATAATAAGTAATACAACTCTTCCTTAACAAGTCCTCCACAACAATCTTTGGAGCTGCAACCGCTCTTTTATCTGCTTCAAATATACTCTTTACAGCATCTGGGACAACATCTTTCTCAACCATGACATGAATAACACCGACCGCTTCACGCACTCTATGCTTCACACACAGACAATTTATCACCTGCCCGAATGTACCAAGTGTCGGTATAAACCCGTGTTTCAACTTCTCAAAAAGAAACTTGTAACCATTGTCAACGTCTCCAGTTTTGCAAAACCCGTCAATCATACATCGAAATGTGTAGTTATCGGGCGCGCAACCATGGTCAGGCATCTCATCAAACAGTTGGCGTGCAATATCCATCTTTTGCTTCTCACCAAAACCTTTAATCATGATGTTGAAAGTGGAAGTCGTGTGACAAATGTTACGTCGGTTTTGTTCACGAAACAGATCATATGCGCGTTCAACATCACCATTCGCACAAAACCCGTTTATCAACGTGCCATAGCTAACTTCATCCGGATTCACACCACTTTTCTGCATTTCGTTAAACATTCCGACCGCATGTTCCAATTTTCGACATTTACACAAGCTTTCAATCAACGCGTTGTACGTAACCGCATTTGGAACAAAACCCTTGTCCACCATTTCCCTAAAGGTTCCAATCACATCATCATATTTAGCACTCTTGCATAGTCAATTTAACACAGTGTTATACGTTATCGTGTCGGGTGGCACTTTATAATCCCACATGGTATTCATAACTTCAATCGCGTGGGTCATCTTTAACTGCTTACAATAACCATCAATTATGGTATTAAGCGTGTAAATATCTGGAATAAAACCTTTAGCCAATGCATCCGTCATGAGCTGATCAGCATCCGACACGCAACCCATCTTGCATACCCCGTTAATCAGTAGATTATACGTCCATATATCAGGATAACATTTGTTGTTTGTCATTTCCTCCATGAGCTCCAATGCTTGCAGAATAAGCCCTTGTTTCGATAAACCTTTGATCAAAGTGTTGTACATGAACGTCGTGGGCTCCACGCCTTTACTCAACCCGTCTCGAAACACACCCATGGCCCGGTCTATATCACCATCTTCGCAAGACCCGTAGATCAACGAGCAATAAGTAAACTTATCCGGTTTAAACCCGTTGAAAACCGCATCGTTTAAAATCTTGTAACCTTTTTCAATCATACCAAGTTCGCAGTAACCGTCGATTATCGCGTTATATGTGAAATCATCTGGCTCGAGCCCCTGATTAATCATGGTTTTTAACCACCGTTCGGCCTCCACAACCTTTGAGTTCTTGCATAAACCGCGTATAAGCGTGTTAAATGTCACCACATCGGGCGTCAACTTTTCTCTAGTGGCACAGTCTAACATTCTTGCAGCCTCGGTGATCCTTTTTGCTTTGCATAGACCTATGGTGTTCATGAAAAAAACGGTCAGAAACCGAGAAAAAACCGAACTGAAACAAAAACCAACGCTCTGGTTTTTTGTTTATGTAAAAACCGAACTTACGGTTTCGAATTTGTTTAGGCATGTGATCAAAACAGAAAGAACCGAACCGAAATGAATTTGCATATTATCATTCATTTTTTAAGTAATTTCTAAGAATTTAATAAATATGTAGCTCCCAAATGTATAAAAATGGTTATTAGTTAACAAAATGATTTAAAATTTTAGACCCAAATTCATTATTTTGGGCCAAACTTTTTTTCGGCCAAAATTATCAAACTCAAATAGCAAAACCAAAAAAATCAAAACAGAACCAAACCCAACCCAAACCAAACCAAACCAAAAAATCGAAACCAAACTGTTTTCAAAAATTCATAAACCAAAAAGTTTCGGTTTTAGCCAAAAAAAAACGAACCAAAACAAATTTATTGATTTTCATTTTTTATTTTATATTTTAAGTAATTTCCAAGAATGTAATAATTATGTAACTCCCAAATGTATAATAATCAATTAGTTTTTAGTTAACAAAATGATTTACGCCCAAATTCATTATTTTGGGCCAATTATACTTTTCGGCCCAAAATTTTTAACCTAAAATGGCAAAACCGATTATACCGAAACCGAACCAAACCCGACCCAAACTGAACCGTGAACACCCATACAAACCTTGAATAAAGATATTAAACGTGTAAACATTCGGCGACAACCCCAACTTAAAAACCTTCCCAAACAACCTCTCACTCTCCTTCACATCCCCTCTCTTACAAACAACATGCAACACCTTATTAAAACTCACAACATCCGGAAAAAGAAAACTCCAGTCTCTCAAGCATTTCATCAAACACCTTACGCGCACCCGCCCTTTCGCCTTCCTCATACAACCCACCCACCACCGTACAATACGCAACCACATTCGCCTCACACCCGAACACCACCGACATATTATTCAACAACCTAACCGCAGCCACAACCCGCCCTTGTCGACAAAACGACTTAATCCTAATAGTATAAGTATAAACATCACCAACAATATTATTATCCTTCATCCTCATATAAACCTTATGAGCTTGATCATAATAACCAAACTTGACTAATAAGTTCATCATCATATTATACGAATGCACACCGGGTGGACAGTTATAGAAATCCATCCGTTCGAATACGTTTACGGCTTCTTGGATCTTATTATTCTTGCCGTATGTTTTCATGGCGAATATGTACGTTTGTTCTAGCAGTTGTAGGTGGTTGTTGGTGACCGTATTTTTTATATTGATATTGTTTCGCATTTCTGTGAACATGTTTTCCATTAGCTCGAACTCTTGGTGGGTGCCGAGGGTTTTGATTATGCGGTTGTAGGTGGTGAGGGTGTGGGTGAAGTTGTCGGTGTGTTGGATGGAGTTGAAGATTTGTAAGGCTTTGTGTGGGTCGGTTTGGTGTTGGAGTACTGCGGCGACGTGTTTTGTGAGTAGTTTGCGAGTCATTGGATATGATGTTGTCGTTTAAGGTTTGCATACGTAGTATTAATCGAATCGAATAGTGTTGAGGTGAGTGTCTAGGCAGCTGGGATTTTAGATTTTGGTTTTACTAACGGAAATAATAGTTTGAATTTGTTAATCGAATTCGAATCGGAATCGGAATCGGAATCGGAATCGGAATCCAAATATTTTTTATACATAACGAGTTTGGTCGGTTTCGGTTACTTTCATTATGGTACCGGATTAAAATAACAAAAAAATATATAAGCAATGAGGTGGGCTAGTGGCGTCGGCAATGTTGTAAAAGTAAGTCTACAAGGCCGAGTACTTCTCGAGTACTCGTTACAAGGTCTAGCGTCGAGGGGAGTTCCTTTAACTCCGCCTAGTTTTTAAGAATTGATCAAAGGTGGTTAACATGAGCCAAAATCGCCTCTAGTTTGTCAACTTGAGCCGATTTTACTTAAGAAACAAAACATAATTCATATTTCTATAATAATTAAAAAAGAATATCCCTTTTTTTAACTAATGATTAGAAATTTTAGAATAATTTAGTATCTAAAAATGTATTTATCTTATTTATATTTAAATTCACTTATTTTGTTATAAATATTGGTAAACTTATGATATTTATATATAATGACTAAAAGTTGGTTTTCTTTATATTTACCATTTCCGAGTACTCTCCAAGTACACCAAACTCCCCAGTCGGCCGCCTAGCAATTTTTACAACATTGGGCGTTGGTTGGTAAAATATGGCGTTTTGATAAAACCCGAGTGTTATCTAGTAAAATACCAATGATAATAAATTATTGAGACAGGGTTCAAAACTAGATAGAGGAAAATCTGTATATACTCGGGAGATAGAGATGTTTCTCATGTATTATCAATATATCTCAAAGTTTTAAACAATATATACCAAATTATCAGAGACGTAGGGAGATACTCAAGAACATAAAAGAAAACTAGAAAGAACTCTAGAGAGAATATTACTGAGTGAAGATATAATGAACTGGTTTTATTTCTTTCAAGGGATGTCTTACAAGTGAGGAGAAGTCTTCTTTTTATAGGCAAGGAAAATCTAACTTCATAAAACAAAATAAATAACAAGATACATAATTATTTAGACAACATGGATTAATTAAAGCTTACTAGCCACAAAGTGATTAGATTCAAACCACACACTTAGAACAATATTATACAAAGATACATAATTATTAAGAACTTTTAGTAAGAACTGAGGAGGATTACCAAAAGATTGCCATTAATGGTAATTTGGCTACGAGTAAGTCAATGTTAGATTGATTATCATAAAACAATAAATAGTGTTATCATTTTTGCACTAATAATTATAAAAAGATGGTAGTTTTAGAAAGGTTAGGTCAAGTCACTTGTTTTTTATACAGATAAATATTTATTTGTTTTTTGTACGGGGTATGGTATTAGATGATACTCGACTCCGAAAGACTCAAATCAAAAGTTAATAGTCTATTTGTTTATTTTTCTTTGAGTAAAGTGTCATTTCTGTTTTTGTGGTTTGACAAATAATACGAATTTAGTCCAAAAAGTTTATTTTTTGCATAAGGACCCTCCACGTTTCCCAGTTCTGGCCAATTACATCCAAATCACTAACCCCGTTAAATTTAATCGTTACGTCATGAGTAGACATGTCTTTTCACTCTTTCTTTATTATAATACTTACTTCAGTGAATTGCGGTTTTCGTCCTTGTGGTTTGTCCATATTTAAGGTTTTGGTCCAATAGTTTCAAGTTTGCAATTTTCGTCCTTGTAGTCTCATTTCACTTACAATTAAACCTGAATTTATTAACCTCGTTAAGTCTGGTCGTTAACCAATTTGTGTGCCTCTCACGTGAAGACCAGTTTTGTTGTTCTTCTCCCCAAATAAACCTTGGTCCTAATTCGCAAGGCCCTCTCACGTGAGGGGCTGGGGTGTATTTGGGGGGGAAAGGAAAAAACAAGGAACAAAACTGCCCCGTCACGTAAAGGGCATACTTATGGGTTTAACGACCAGTCTTAATGATTAGGGAATTCAGGTTTAATTGAAAGTGAAATGAAACCATAGAGAATAAAATTGCAAACTTGAAACTATTAGACTAAAACCGCAGATTTGAACAAACCACAAGGACGAAAATCGCAGTTCACTGAAATACGTATTATAATAAAGAAAGAGTGAAAATACATGTCTACCCCTGACTTAACGATTAAATATAACGGGGTTGGTGATTTGGATGTAATTGACAAGAACTGGGAAACGTAGAGGGTCCAAATGCAAAAAATAAACTTTTTGGACTAAATTCGCATTATTTGTCTAATCACAAGGACAAAAATGACACTTTACTCTTTTTCTTTATACCCGCACCCAAATATATGTCCCAAATGCATGAATGAGTAGTTTCTACGCCCGTAACAATCAAACAAAAGTCATACGCAGGTTTCTAACAAAAACAATGCGACTTAAAATATAAATTAAAAGACAAACGCGTGTTCGCTTACAAAATCACTAGGTAAAAACAATTCTCCTAGTCTTAAGTTATAGATCCAGCAAAACCATCACAAACATATAAAGTTTAAATAGTAACAGTGTGCAATCAAAAGACCGATGTAGACAACATGTTTAAAAACCATAAAAGTTTTTTAAGGACTAATATCTCAATAAGAAACCAGACCCCTTTGACCACCAGGTGAACCTGACCTTGACCGGGACCTGGTTTCAGCCACTTTCTTAGGATGCTTACGTGGCGACAAAGATGGAGACCTGGAGATAGATCGTCTGGGTGATGTCACCCTCGGTCCAAGACGAGATTTCAATTTGTCACTAATGTTGGCCCGTCTTTCAACCGGGCTTGGGCTGCGCCCATTTCTGATGCGTGTAATGCTCCTGCTACGACTCCTTCGCCTATACCTGCAAAAGGGCAAAGTTGTCATTCCTTCTTTTCGCATACACCCGTTTCAAAACAAACCATGTTTGTGTGTGCGCGCGCGGGTGTGTGTGTGTGTGTGTGTGAGAGAGAGAGAGAGAGAGATAACCTGGCAGGGCTCCTGCCTCTTGGCGGACTTCTGTTACGTGGTGGCGGGGAGCGATCAGAATACCTTCTAGAATTTGGATATCTGTTATCATAAAATGTAGCTTTTGTGATCATATGTATATGTATATGTATATGTATATATGTATATAAATCAAAATTGCAACTTGTAGTACAATATATCAAACTTGATAATTACCTGTCATGATACCATCCGCGAGCATAACCAAACTGATGAGATCTACGTGGGGACCGCTCAGGGCTAGGCGTGCGATATTTCCGTGCAAAGGAATATTCCTTAGTGAAACCACGCCCTTTCCTAATTCGTTTTGGAGTGCCATTTGGAGATCGGCTTCTTGATAAGCTTCTTGTCTTCACTTGATCAGTACTTTTCGGTAAAGATTTAGTATCTTCCGGAATCCTTGGGCTCCTTGTAACCCTATTTGAAGTTGGGCTTGCATTTTTTTTAGATTGGCTCCTTACAGGACTTCGATCACCCCTTATGCAAAATAATAATAGAAAAATAAATATCATGCATAGAGAACAACATATGTGAGCAAGTAAAGGAGTACTTGGATGTGTGATATGAAACTAGTTTCAAAACGCGCATCCAATCACCCCTAAAAGTACATCATTACAAGAAAATATCAACAAACCTGGATTTACTGGAGTCGTATGAATGCTGACGTGGACTGTTAGAAGGCTTTTCAGATATAGCTTCCTTATCATTGCCATTTGTAACAAGCACCTTGTCCTTTTCTTCTGCGGAATCATATTTCTTTGAATCGGTATCCTTACGCACCTTTGCTTCAGGAACTTCTTTCCTGACTACATATGTAACACCAAAAAGTCGGTACTATAACTAACAAACTAAATTAATAGCAATAAGATTAATAATAATAATAATCATAATAATAACTACTTGGAGGCTTGTTTTTAGCCTTCACAGCACGCCGGCGGTTTGCTTTCCCGTCATCAGAGCTGCTACTGGTACTCCCGCTTTCTGAATCACTTGAGCTATCCGAGCTCCTAAAGTCAACGTCTATAAGTTAGAAAGATGACACAAAAGAAAAATCAAAAGTAATATAAAAAGCATACCGTTTTGACTTCCGCTTTGACCTTCGGGAAGTCAAGCCTCTCCGTTTGCTCTTAGTCTGCTTGTCATTTCTCTTTTTTGACCTCTTCTTACGACGTCTCCCGTCACTAGAACTTGAAGAGTCTGAATCAGACTCTGAGTAGGAATCACTCTCTGAAGAATAAGAGTCCGAATCGGAATCGGAATCTGATTCAGATGATGAGTACTTCCTTTGTTTTTTCCTTTTATCCTTGGCAGTTGATCCCCTCCGTTTTTTAACGCGGTCGTCAGAACTTTCATCCGAACTCTCGTCAGAAGATATTGCTTTCTTCCCAGTTTTTTTCTTTTTACCTAAAAAGAATGGTCAAACACGTCAAAACAAGTTCGGTCAATGTGTTAACATGATTACAGAAACTTTATTAATACAATACCTTTATCAGACTCCCTCGCATTGTTCTTTTTATCTTCACAAATTTCACCACAGTCTGCGATTTTTACCAGCCCGGAGGGTTTTCCATCCGCTGTTCCCAACTGCTCCATCTTTTTAACAGTTTCCATTCCTTTTATTACCTTTCCAAATACAACATGTTTCCTAACATATAAACCATTAAACAAGCGTTAATAAAAACGACCCTAAGAAATTTAGTAAAAAAATACTTTTAAAATCAACGTTTAAAGGCGTATGTCATAAGTTTATAATCAATTAACTAAATCTATTATTTGATTATAAACGTACAGTATAAGCTCTTAAATGTCAATTTTGGAAGTACGGTTTCTAAAAAGAAACTGACTTGATAAATACATTCAATTAATATGCAATGTGTCCTAATTATAATGATATATTTATAACTTTTAATCAGTCAGAATAATGAATTACCCATCAAGATGCGGCTGACGTTTGAAGATTATAAAGAACTGGGATCCATTTGTATTTTGGCCGCCATTTGCCATAGATAGCATACCGGGCTCGCTATGATCCAGTTTAAAATTCTCATCTACAAAGAACAGATGAAAGTGTTAGTGCTAACATAAATAAGTGGCAATAAATAAATTAAAAAATATAAACATGAAAAAATAAAATGAATATTTCTAATAATGTACCTGCAAACTTTCCTCCATAGATGCTTTCTCCACCGGTGCCTGCAAACCATATAAAGATCACGATTCACGCCTTACAAATCTGGCATGCGGATGGAAGCTTAAAAAAAGGCTTCTTCACTCTTATCAATAACAAGATTTAAATAAAACACATACCATTTTGTTTTGAGAAATCGCCTCCCTGCAACAATGAGAGAAAAGTTATTTTACAGTTTTTACATGAACGTGTGTAAGAGCATTCTAGGGGTGTACACAAGCCAAGCCTCTCGTGAGCTATTCAAGATCGGCTTGTTAAAAGCTGGAAACAAGTCAAGCTGGTAAAATTACTAACGAGCTGCTGAACCACTTGTGAGCTACTCAAGATTGGTTCGTTAAAAGCTAGAATCGAGCCCAGCTGGTAAAAATGTAAAATTACTCACGAGCCGAGCCACTTGTGAGCTACTCAAGCTCAGCTCGTTAAAAGCAAGAATCGAGCTGAGATGATAAAATTATTCATGAGCCGAGCCACTTGTGAGTTACTCAAGCTCGGTAAAAGCTATCTGGTGAAATTACTCGCAAGCAGAGCCGCTCGTGAACGACTCAAAATCAGCTCGTTAAAAGCTATAGTCGAGCTAAGCTTGTAAACTACTCAGCCGAGCCGCTTGTAAGATACAAAATATTGGCTTGTTAAAAGCTAGAATCCAGCCGAGCTGGTAAAACAACTCACGAGCCGAGCTCAGCCGATACGGCGATGCATGCCAAGCTCGAACTCTGCTCGGCTCATTTACACCCCTAAGATTCTTCAAGCCTATCAAATATTAAAAATGCCAATCTGAAAGTAAATTCGTTATCTTTTTAAATGAATCCCTATATCTAAAAAAAACCTTAATTGCACAACTTTGAATATAATTTGCAAATGTGTACTATTTGATCAAAATAAACATATAAAGTTATAAACATACTTGAGCCATAAATCCTTTAATAATCCGATGAAACACAACTCCTTTGTAATGCAACGGTTTTCCAGTAGTACTTCCAATTCCCATTTCCCCTACACATATAATAACCACATAACTACAACATTCAACGCAAACACACGTCTTTTTCATAAACTACACTTATTCAGACCGCACGGGTCAGCAGTCAACACGCACCTGTGCAAAGTGCTCGAAAATTCTCGGCCGTTCTCGGCACAACATCCACAAAAAGCTGCAATTTTTAAGCCATTAACTTCCATAACATTATTACTAGAACAAGTTTACTAAAACAGCATAACGAACCTCGATTACGAGCCGTTCAACCGGGCTTCCATCGATCGACACATCCAAAAACACACAAGGGTTTTTCTTCTTACTCATTTTTCTTCACAATGCAGATCCTAAAACATACAATTAACATGTAACTTAATATTACATAAATAAAATAAGATCTAGCTAAACAATGAACATACAATTAATAATATAACATTAAAACCCTAAACCCTAAATCATGTTATAAGTATGTGTTGTGCACATAAACCCTAGGCTCAATTGAAATTAAACACGATGTAATAGTTAAGCAAGTAGAGGCATAAGTGATGCAAAAGTAAGATATAGAAACTCACCGGTGGATGACGGCGGCGCACGGCGGAATATGATGGCGAGTCCCAGATTCTTTTTTGCCTTCGTTTCGTTTGTATTTATTTATATTTCATTCACCAAAAAGTTTAATATTTTACGTCATATATACACATATATATATATATATATATATATATATATATATTACTATGTTGAACTCCATGTATACACAAATAATTAATTAAAATTTTAAACTTTAGCCATTAAATAAATACAGTTAACAAAATGATCATATATTGTTAATATAATTAAAATTACACAAATATTTTATAAATAAGTAAAACCTTCCTTGTACACTATATTTGTGATTATATTGGTCGGTATACATTGTTTATCAAAAATCAAAATCTTTAGTTCATGTTTATTTGTTACTCTAGATAAGGTAATATAACAGGTCTGATTATAACTCTTCCATGTGACAAATAAGGTTCTTCATGTATATACCAACTCTAGATAAATAATAATGTATCCGTGAAACTAACAAAAAATTAATGCACATAAAATATATTAAAAAGTCAAAACTTTTGTTTAGAAGAAGCCAAAACTGTTATAGAATCTTGATGCAACACGGAAATTAACCAACAAATACGAATGCCGTGTTCGGTTTCATGTGTACGATATAATTTGGTTTTGGGTCGTGTTCGGGTTAGCTGGACCTACCAACCCAAGAACACGAGTACACGAACCGTGGAACAATTTTTTTAAAAACATTCAAAACAATATTTTGTCGGCTATTGAATCTGAAAATATAATAAGGGTTCGGGTCGTCTTCGGGTTAGCTGGACCTACCAACCCAGGAGCACGAGTACACGAACCGTGCTAGCAATATTTTTTAAAAATCAAAAGAAAACAAAGAAAACAAAAGAAATCCAAGTGATACCTTGGTGTCGGTTGTGCTTTAGTTTTGAAATTTTGATATAGTAAAGTTGCATCAATTACCACCCATCTTTTGTTATATGGTCATCTTTTCAAAACCGTAATACATCTTACGCAGGCATTGAATATGAAAATATATTAAAAAGTCAAAACTTTTTCTCAAAAGAAGCCAAAACTTATTATAGAATCTTGGTGCAAAACCGAGAATAACCAACAAAATACGAATGTCATGTTCAGTTCATGGGTACGATATAATTTGGTTTCGGGTCGTGTTCGGGTTAGCTGGGCCTACCAACCCAATAACACGAGTATACGAACTGTTAAACAATTTTTTTAAAAGGCATTCAAAACAATATTTTGTCGGCTATTGAATATGAAAATATAATAAGGGTTCGGGTCGTCTTCGGGTTTGCTGGACCTACCAACCAGGAACACAAGTACATGAACCGTGCTACAATATTACTTTAAAAATAAATTAAAAAAATAGAAAACAAAAGAAATCCAAGTGATATCTTGGTGCAGCAAGAGACTACGATTATTGCAGCGTAAGCGATGTGGAGGACATCAACAATGGCAACAGTAACTCCATATGCATCAAACCAAATGCAATTTAGATATACAACATGTATCTATAATGTTTATATCAAATATAAAATGAAACATACAACATTGTCTTTATCTCTTTCGACAACATATAGATGTAAAAAACTTTTCATCGTGCATATGGTGCAGGGCGTCAACAATAGGTAATCGATTATAACACTTTCTGGATTTGGAGTCATTACCTGCATAATAAATCATGAAAAAAATTTAAAAATTAGTTGAAAAGATAGAGAATAACCACTTACCAATATAACATCTTACTATTAAATTAAAATTGCAATTACAATATAATATATGATGTTTATCGCTTGATAATATATTAATTAAAAAGTGACAACTACATACATATTCGACAACAATCAACATCAACCAAATATTTAGTTAACGCCATCAAATCAATTTCAAAGGTTCATTTCTCTTGTTTTAATCCACTCCATGATTCATGGTAGGCACCAACAGTTCTATAGCATGGAATGTAAAATTACTTAAAAGTAAGCGACAATGGAACGATCTGAAGCAACGGTGGAGATGAACGGTAGCAGCGGTGGAGATGAACAGTCTCGTAGGTTTAATCAGTTAAGGGAGAAGGCAGCGAAGTAATGGCAGATTGGCAGCGAAGGGAAGAGGCGCCTAATTAAGTGTCTGCGGCGTAGGGTTTTTTTTTATTTGGAAGGGGGAAACAAACGGATTGAATAATATACGGATCTAGATAACATTAGTTGGGCGAGTTGATCCGAAATAATACCATTTTAGTGAATATGGGTTAAAAAAAGTGAAAAGCGATGAGAGGTTGACAAGTGGCAATATATAGTAGCCTTTTATTAGAGTAGTAAGATGCTATTAACTCGACCTGACCCGGCCCCGGTTAATGGTAATATCAGGATCTAAGAACTGATTATTGATTTAGGTCTCGCGAGTCTTATCGGTTTATGCTCAACTCTAGTCTCTATAGAAGAAAACGGGTGTTACCCGAATGTCTCGCTCGACCCGGACCAGGTTAATGGTAATCTCAGGACCCAAGAACTTATTATATAGTTAATAACCGGGTCTGATCGATTTGGGCCTCCCGGGTCTTAACCCCGATTTATACTCACCCCTATAGGAGCAATCGAGTCTTAGAATGCCCCGGCCAACCCCGACCCACCTGGACCTGGTTAACGGTTTTCAGGACATTGGAACTGACACTATTGTAATATAACAGGGTTTGGTCGGTTCGAATCTTGCATGTCTTGCGGGTCTTAATTGGTTTATGATCACCCCTACACATTATATACATTGTTAACTAGTATTAAAATCGTGTGTTGTGATGTGTAAACCCCGCTGGGAAATTAACGTCTTTAATGTTGAAATGCATATAAAAATAAGCACGTCACAACAGAAAAAATAAAACCGTTAAAAAAGTTCAAGTCAAAACGTTGACAAGAAAGGTTTGACGTGTGTACCTTTGTGTTCCGATTTCATTGGACTGTAAGAAATAGACAATTTTTTTTCTTTGTTATCCGATCGAAAGATGATATTAAAAGATAATAATGGTGATATTTCCAATATGTCACTTCCAATATGGGATTTTATACAAAAGCTAATGTTTTACTTTTCATAGTAGAAAACTTATATGTTGTTGTTGTAATATTGGTAATTTACACCGACACATAAAATGAAAATACGCATGCCCACAATGCACAAGTATGGGTCGAGGGTTATTTCGGGTATTAAACAGCTTCATTTTAGTAGGAAATTTAGTCTCAACATCGCTAACACATTTGTTTAAGTCCTGCAAAATGTTTCAAATCAAAATGGGTTTGATTAAGATGTCATGCAATGCTTGCAAAACCGATTTATACCTATTGTCATAACCAGAACACCTCACTTGCAAGTCTTGTCCATTCTATTTTTAGCCTTTATTTTGTTCATGAGTTAGTTAACATCATAATTCATAAATGATTTTATGTGCATTTTATCATGGGAGGCTTTGAGAGGGCACGTGTTTTCTCGGCGGCATGAAAATTTTAAATTTTTTATATATAAGATGTATATTTAGAATACCCAATCGTTGTTTCATAATGCCCGCACACTTTATATTAGGAAACTCATTTTAATATCATGATTTTGTTTGATTGTTATGTTACTTGCTATAACTTTAATCGTCGTTTAAAAAAATTGTTTACATTATTTAGTTCGTTAAAACTTAAATGACATATTGTTTCCAGCTCGACCAGAGTACGTGAATTCTTGGAGCCGGCCCTGCATTTTATATATTCATATGAAGTTTCTTGATGTGCTATTGCACTTGATTATCAATAAGATAGTTGTTGACAACAACTACATCACTTAGTTGCAAAGGTTGTTTCAAGGTCTGATTAATTTAACTTTTGTATGTTTTTTTTTTTCGGAATTTTATTAAAATCACAATGGACTTTTGGTAATTTTTCTTGATTTGTTTGTTATGTTTATGTGGGTAGTTTATCAATAAAATAGTTGTAGACAACTGGTAGTTTATTCATTTATATTTGTTTCCATCTTGAGTAGTAATCCCTTGAGTGTTGAAATTAAGTGGTAATAAATGGACTATGAAGTGAATTAGTGGAGTTGAATGATGAACCACACCTATTGTGACATATTGGAGGCCATTAACGTTTCACAAGAACCGTAACTTTGGCTTATACATGAGGGGACATGAGGTTAACATTAATTTATGTATCAAAGAATCTGATATAACTGTCTACAACGATTTGTAACAATGTTGGACGGTAGTCAGAATTATGTGTTATATTCATTATTGCAGCTAAATTGCTTAGAAGCAGGTACGTGAAGCTCAAGAACGTGAAACCTTTAGACATCATAAATGAAAATTTAGCTGTAGGTAACTGAGCTTATGTTGAATCCAACATAACATACGTTGACTGAGTTTTTTCTTACGCTAAGAATTGAGTTGGTCGTGGTGTTGTTTACACTAGCTTGTTAGGTGTTTTGTGTGTGTGTATGTGCGCGCATACATATAAAATTTAGAGTATATTACGGTTTTTGTCCCCATGGTTTGACCTCTTTAATCAACATTTCAGTCCAAAAATAATATTTTTGACAAATTAGGCATAAGGTTTACATTTTATAACCACTTTGGTTCATGTTCTTAACTCATATACGTTTTTTGATTTTTTAGATAAACAATGCCACGTGCCCTTACATATATATACTTTCTGAACGCGAATTTCTGTCTTCCGGACTTGTTAATTTAAAAATAGGATATTGTTTTGTTAAAGATTTATTTTTTGGACTAAAATTGTTAAAGAGAAAACCACGTAAGTCAAACCTGTAATTTACTCGATATTATATATACTATGAATACTAATTGTGTTCTTGTAATGCTTTAAATGAAGCTCATAGAGAAGATGAGGAACGGTTAAACGGTTCATGAACAAACATCACAAAGTTGGAACATGCATTTGAAAACATGTCTACATTATTTTTGTTAAATAAGATTCAAACAAAAATCTTATTTAGTGAAAACTAAAACCATGTTGATTTCAAAGTGTTGCAAACTATTATAGTCATGATATACAAAAGAATGTATGTAAGAAGACAAATTTTAAGACATATTTGTTCACATTACAATATGCACTAAGTAATCAATTTCCTTCAATCCAAATATGATGGAGACTAAAATGAAAATCATTCAAATCTAATTGTACCAAAGTACCACAGTCGGTGTTTTCATGTGATGTCTTTTTGACTCGGTTCACTAACTCACAATTACATATATTCAATTATTATTAGCTACAAACTATCTATACTATATAATAAATAAAGGTTCTTAATGCCACATGACATCACACAAGAAGGATTTTTACAAAACTTTCCACCTCTCTCTCTTATTAAATACATTTTCATTTTTATTAATAGTTTTATATTTAACTTTTTATTTCTTCTTAATCAATTGCTTTCTCTTTTTTAATATAAAATTTTAATACATAGATATATTATTTAGTTTTATATAAATATGTTGTATTAGTTATTAATATTAAGCTTTTATAAGTAACGAGTTTTCACGTTAATTTAGATAAAATAATTAATTTCAAATAAAGAAATTTTAACTTTATGTTTGTTTTGCAATAAAGATTATAAAAACTAAAGTCAATCGCTATAGATGGTTTGATTTGTTTTTGAGACAACATGTTTTAACGCATGGTAAGTTATGTGTTTCATTATCTAAAGTTGAAACAAAGAATAAAACGAAACTACTAATTTCATATGTAGGTTAAAATTACAAATATTTTATACAAAAAAATATTTAGAGATTTATAAATTTTCAGCAATTTTTTATTTCTATATTGCGTAATATGTAATTCATTATACCATATATTATATCTTTATATCATTTGAACATGTTTACATTGTGTTATTATCTAAACAAATTTATTTATTCTAATTCGTGTTCTACACGGGTCTTAATGTCATATGTCATTACACATGAGTGATCCTTACAAAATTTTCTCATATCTCTCCTTTTAAATATATATTTCTTTTTCTTATTAATAGTTTTATATTTTATTCTTTTTTTTCTTTTTAATATATTATTATTGAGTGAACTGCGGTTTCGTTCATATGGTTTGTCTAAATATACGATTTTAGTCCAATAGTTTTCCTTCATTTCTCTCATATTAACTATGTTGATCCTTACAAAATTTTTCCTCATATCTCATATTAACTACATTTCTCTTTTTAATATTTCATTTTCATTTTTTAATAATTCCATTATAATTTAAAAGAATTAATACCATCATAAATATGTTAATTTTTTTTAATATAAAAGACATTGAATTAGTTATTAATATTAGATTTTTATAAGTAACCAATACGAAACGGATGAGTTTCTTTAATCGATTAAAGTATCAAGCATTGTTCATGTCAAAACAGTTTAAGATTAGAATGACTTTTGGTCTACGGGTTGGTTTAAAAAAGTTGTCATTTACAACTAAGTTTTGATATAGAAATAACAAAGAAATAATTTATGATTTATGAATTTTCAAACAACTTTTTATTTCCAAATTGCGTAATGTGTAATTTTTTTACTGTATAATATATATTTTTATATATGTGATACATTTTTTTTGTATTTCACATTATGTTATTATTTAAAAACAATTACTTATTCTAACACGTGTGCTACACGGATAACTAACCTAGTCTTATAATATAATTTATGAACAAGTAATTTAAAGCTATATTATCACAACCTATTAT
Source organism: Bidens hawaiensis (assembly GCF_021521415.1). Taxonomy (NCBI): domain Eukaryota; kingdom Viridiplantae; phylum Streptophyta; class Magnoliopsida; order Asterales; family Asteraceae; genus Bidens; species Bidens hawaiensis. The sequence goes on along the minus strand of NW_027491217.1, from coordinate 100,331 downwards.
TATTCAATTAATAATGACAATAGACATGTTTCCACAATAAAGGCTACTTAATACCTTTTATTGACCTATACATTTCAAAATGTTTAGAATAAGTATACCAAACTTTATAACAATTGCTGTAACGAGTTGTATGTTAAGCATTAATGGTTGTAACTACTTTTTAAAGTATAAGGTGACTCGTTCAATGCTTTGAATCCTTTGATTAAGGGTGGAGGCAAAACACACCTATCAATGTGTCATGTAACTTGTCCACCGCATGACTGTCGATAATTCTTTTATTGCAATTTAAAAAACATTCAGGTAGTCAGATATTAGAATAAAGTTGATAATAATAATAATAATAATAATAATAATAATACTGCCATTTTACCACTTCCACCTATGACTACCTTAATGATCATTGACTAACCGAGTTTGTGAGATCTAAGTTGATCATCACATATAGTTTAATGATAATATTACATGTTATAATATGATAAAATTTGTTTTTGAAGTTGAATGCATGTTTAACACAGTTTTTTTAAATATTTTATATGATATCCAGTTATTAAAAAAAATAGCCCCTGTATTTTGAAACATATATGATAAGTTGATATTACTTATAAGTCATGTTGCGTTTGAGACGTTTATATATTAAACTTTTTTTTTGAAAAGCGGTGATGTATTAAAATGAGCAAGAAACTAGGCCAAGTACAACGAAAAGCGCCCCCCCCCCCCCCCCCCCCGCGTTATGTTAATTTTTTTTTGGTGCGTTGTATACAAAACGCGCAGAAATGACACACAAAATCAAAAAATGACCGTTGTATGTTACTGTTGGAAAATAAAAAAAAAAAATTTATTTCTTTATATATTAAACCAACTAATTCCCAATCAAAACTCATCAAATTTATAAAACTTCTCTTTCAACTCTACAACTCTATAATTCCTTTACACAAAATTCACTATATATGGATCCTCCATCTATATATGAACAGTTTTTCGGGCCCGACCAACAAGCCGAGGACGTGAAGGAGGAACAGGCGGTTACGAGTGCGATTATGCTCACGACAAAGTATATGAGTTCCGTTACGGGTGCGATTAGCTCTCCACCCCCCGTTTCATAAAGAGCATATATCGAACGAGATCGTGCCGAAGCCAACAACTGGTTGATGGCGGATTACTTCTGCGACTCGCCGAGATACAAGAACCCGAAGACCTTTAGGCGTCGTTTTCGGATGTCTAAAAATTTATTTATGCGCATCACCAATGATTTGGAGCGTGAGTTTGATTACTTTCAGCAAAAGCCTGACGCTCGAGGGACGCTAGGATTCACGGCTATTCAGACGAATATTTTTTTTTTTATTTTCTTGTAATATTTATTTAATAAAATATTATTGTTATTTGATTATTCTTATTAAAAATTAAAAAAAAAAAGCAAAAAGTGTAAAAGTGACTGGGCGCCACGTGGCGCATAATGCCTGGATGTGGAAAGTTATAACTACAACCTATTTTTGTAAAAAACCATAACTCTGACTGGACGCCACGTGACGCATAATGCCTGGTAGTGGAGCTTTATAACTATACATGGTTTTACACTTACAATTACAAAGAGAAATTTACAACATTAAAATGGCTTTATTTCTCTCATTCAAGTGACTTCAATTTTATCGGGTTCTTTATCCAAAGGAAGGAAGAGGACTTTATGTCTCCAATCATTTCACCCGGTTTATATTTTTACTTACCTTACAAATCATTTCACATTTCATTTCAAAGCAACATAAGTTTATTATATAGGTCGTCGAATCAACATATCTAAAACTTCATCTATAAACAGGAATGCATTATAGGCTTATAGTTAGTTATCTTACAACATACAGATAAAAATTAGTATCACAACAAACCACTCACAGTTATATAGCTAAACTAAACATATATAATGTGTATTGTTCGTACATATTGTGTTGTAATGAAATCATGTGACAAGTCACAAGTGTTAAATATATGTATATTTCATAAAATGAAAAGTAAAATTACAATTCTATTGATAATATCTAATGAATTTTTTGGTCTAATTTCAAAGATTTCTTTTGACTTGGCCAACTTAATTCCTTGCTATTATATTATGTGGCTAAAATAATAATCATTAGCGTGAAATCAAGACAAAACATGTCCAATACTTCAATCTTATACCAACTTACCAAGATCTGCATAACACACGTTTTTAAACGAACTAAATATAGCAAATCTATTTCTGAAAAGAATTCTCAAAAGGAAAAAAGATAACCTATTGTTGATTGTCCCTAACGCCTCGTCATATCTTTTCCCTTGCAACACTGCTCAACCATATTACGGGATATGTGTGAAACCCAAAAATAAAAGACTAAAAAAACTAAACCACAATAAAAGCTAACGGTTTGGTTTCATATTTTTGTAAAAACCAAACTTACGGTTTGATTTTGGTTTTGCATGTAAGAAAACAATGAAAAAAATGAATGGAACAAAATGTGTAGATATTCATTTATTTATATTTAAAGTTATTTATAAAAAAATAATAAATATGTAGCTTAAATATTTTAGCTAAAATCAACTAGTTATTAATTAAAAAATAATTTGGACACAAGTTCATTATTTTGGTCCAAATTCTTTTTGTTCAACCAAATATATTTGAGCTCATATGGGAAAATCGAAACTAAAATGAAGTTAACCCAAAACCGAAAAATCAAAACCAAAAACCCGAAACCAAATGGTCTTTAAAAAACTCAAAGAACGATATTTCGGTCTTTTGTTTAGTTTTAGCTTCAAAACGAACTGTGCACATCTCTATCACCCATCACCTTTTGTCCGTTGTCACTCTCATCAAGCGTACAAATATTTAAATATTTATATTTTCTAAAATGATAAATGAGGAAAATATTTTCAAATATTTCTTTGACTTGGCCGTATTAATATTCAATTAAACGTTTAGTTATTTTCAAGGTTTATTTGGATTTTGAAATCTCATAAGTCACAAAAGTCAAGATCGTCCAAAAGCTGAAAGTTTAATGTGTTGACTTTGAAAATAAAAAATGTGTCTTTTAATTTCAAAGAAAGGACTTCTTTTGCCTCTTAATTTATTGAACGTAGAATTCTCTTTTGGACATTTATGAACTCTCACCCATTTTCTACGCAATTTATTGGTATTTATTCAACCAAATGTGTCCATAACTTCTTTGTAAACACCTCTTATATTTTTCTCTAAAATAAGTAGCCACAACATAGTTACTATTTATCGAAGATGGCCGAAAGACTAACAGATGATCAGATTAGGGAGTTTCGTCAAGCATTTTCGATGATCGATAAAGACTCTGATGGTACGTTTATGTTATTTTCTTTGGCTATTACTAATTTGCTTAATTACTAACATCATCTAAGATGTTAGATATTAGTTTTAGTTAACTTTGTTTGATTATTGTTTTGTTAATGTTATTAGGGTTAATTAGCACGGATGATCTCATAAGCGTGATTCAAACATTGAACGAACATGCTACTAATGAAGAGGTTCAAGAGATGATGAGTGAAGTTGATGCTAATGAAGAAGGCACTATTAATTTTCATGAATTTCTCGGTATCATGTCTAAGAGAATGAAAGTACGTACTCGAACTGTTTTTAGAAAATACAAAATTTGAAATTATATTTTTTTACATATAAATCATGTCATGTTGGTTAAGACTTATGAGACACATAGTTTATAATGTTGACGCCAAAAATATACAAGTATAACTCTAGTAATAACAATATTGTGGCGTTCAATTGTTAAGATTCGGTTTTTGTGTCGATGTCTTTAAGGTTTCGTGATTTACAGGATGATGTGAGTGATGAACTAAAAGAAGCTTTTAAAGTCTTCGATAGGGATCAAGATGGCTACATTTCACCGGAGGAGGTAATTTTCACCATTGGACTAAGTCTGATTATACTTTTCTATTCTAATGAGCTTCGATATGCTATCTCACTATACGAGTAATATATGCATTAAAGATTTTAAGCGTACGATAGCGTGTGTGCTACTATATTTATGTGACATAAATGTCAAATACAACACATGAATAGTAAATCTAAAGGAATTTTTTAATAGATTATGTGTTTAAAAATAAAAAATAATATATAAATCATTTAGAATAATGTATAAAATAATAGTAACCACTGTTCGATGTTTATTATGATACATAGTTGAGAAATGTGATGATAAACTTGGGGGAGCGATTAAAAGATGAAGAGTTGGAACAAATGATGCGAGAAGCTGATCTGGATGGAGATGGGGTTATTAGTTATGAAGAATTTGTTAGAGTTATGGTGAATGCTTCATGAAGAAAGTAAACGGTGGCATTATGTTTTATCAACACAAAATAATTATCTAACTTAATATTGCAAGACATTCCTTGTGGAATAAACATTTCCTTTCTTTTTTTATTTTTATTTTTAATTTTTTTTCATCATCAATCTCCTATAGTGTGTTGTATTATTCTATTTCTGTGTATTTTGTGGGATCATAGTTCTTTCCCAGTCATTAGTTTCATATGGTGGAGATACGGTGAGTGAAATGAAGAAAAAACATAAATAAACATATATATCTTCATTTTTGTTTATATTCAATTACTTTTGTGTGTATCATAACAAATGACATCCATGATACAATTATTTGCATAATATTGGTTGAATTATAAAATCGACAACACAATTCAAAGATGACAGATTTTATAACTTTAGGTTAAGTAGTTTTTCCTCAAACTTCAAGTTTCTAGACATAATAAGTATTTACAAAATTAATACGATCATAAACAAGGTAGAGATTTATGCATCATGATGGGAAGTCTCATGTTCAGTCATTGACTCATTGGCATGACGTTATTTAGGAAAAATAGTGTAATTTAAGAGTAATATAGTTGGTTGTTCAAAAAAATAAAAATTGTGTGATAAAAAATCGTAAATAATTGCATGCGACTCAAGCGACTTTCAACCTAGATCAATGAGTTTCGTGTTTGGAAATAAAAGTAATAATTTTAGTAACAAAAGATTAAAAACAAAACTGAAAAATCATTGTTCAATGAAAAATGTAAACTATCATTTAAACTTAAGCCACTATAAAGGAAAAAAAAATCATTCAAAATTAACAATATACTTTCATAATTTTGTGTCTAAAAAAAATTTTAGTTGAATGAGGTGGTTTGTATACGGTGTTGGCTGTTTTTGAAATGTTGTACGATGCATCCACATTAATATGATGGTAGACTTTTGTGACATCTGCCCTGATCCGACCCGACCCAGGTACCCGTTTCTCTTATCCGATCTCTTTCTTTTATGATTTAATATTTATTTATACTTATATTTTACTTTTAATAATAATATATATATATTTTCCTTCCCGCCTCTCTCTCTCTTTCTTTCCGCCGTCCCATCCCTCTTCTCTCTTTCCGCCTTCTGTTCCCTCTTGTCGCTGTCCCGCCCTTAAGCCTTGTTTCCTCTTTTTTCTAACTCTTTGCTTGTCCTTTGGTTCTTCCCGCCTAAGGATGTCTGCAGCTCCACGCGCCAGACTCCTTACATAGGAAGCCTGCGTGAAGACATCTTGTTCCTGCGATGCGTGAAGAGAACTCTTCTCGCAGCGCGCTAAGAATGTATGTTCTTCCCGCGATGCGCTTAGAATTCTTGTTCTTCACGCAGCACGCGAAGGATTTGTGATTCTTCCCGCAGTGCGCTAAGGATTGTTGTGCCAGCCTTCGCGCTCGCGCACTCAGCCTTCCCGCGCTTAACCCTTTGAGTTTTTCTTCTGTTTAATCTAGCCGTTTGCTTTTGTGTTGTCTTATCTTTTGTGTTGTTGACCTAATCTGCTTTATGTCTGAATAGTTACTTTCGGCGCAGCATGCGCACCAACCCCATTGGTTGGCAGATAAAGTGACTGACATTATCTTTTGAGATCTGCTTTTGCCATGCTTGACCAGTACCTTTATCTGACCTGCCCATAGCCTTTTTACTGTTCGCTGTCAGCTTTATCTTGCCCTCTGCAGCTGCCATATCTTTTGATATCTTTACTTTTCAGAACTTTTTACTGTTGATATCTTTTCTTTTACTTTTGGAGATCTTTTCTAGGGTTTGTGTCCCCTAGGGTTTGCCTATATATAGTACTATTTTCTTAACACTTCACACACTACACTTATTCTCTTCCTCCCTTTTTGCTCTCTGCCGTTGTTCTTCAGCCGCCTCCCTCCTCTCTTGCCTCCGTCTTCCTCCCTGTTCTGCTCTGTTTTCCGGTAATATATATATATAAAATAATTTACTTATTAATTATGCTAACTTATAATCAAGACTTAAAACAGATCATTAAAACAACAATCTTATTTATAGGTTAACTTGTGCTTGTTTAAAGTTGGTTCTTGCTTTATCTTACACCGCATCGTTTATCAAGTGAGTTATCTCGTATCTAATCCCTTTTTATTTTAAATGCTTTGGGATGTTCATGTGTTCATACAAAACTTGAGTCTTAAACTGTTTATGAACTTTAGTCGCGCAGTATCCCATGTGTTGAGGACGTAGACTTGGCTGTTTATTTGTATGTGTGGATCATTAACCGTATTGACGGTCTATTCCGCAGTTTTCATGGTACCATTAGATGAACACGGGAGAACTATCGTTTATGATTTTCTCTTTTGTATACACATGCACAGTTAGTCTTGTTTGTGAGCTCAATTGTGAGCACTGGCAGTCTTGTCTCTTAGAGTTGGTCCCGATCAGATTACACCCTTGTTGAAAACCAGACATACACATGTTGCGCGCAGATTTATTGTTATCTATGTATTGTATTAAACTTGATTTCTCACCAACACGCAAGTGTTTGACGTTTATTTTAACACATGTTCAGGTTTGCAGTAGCTGTTTTGGAGCTTGTGGACACGTAGGACGTTTTTACTTTTGGACCTAGAATTAAAATGTATCAAGACAAGTTAATGTTGTTTGAATGTTATAATTTATAATATATTGATTTATGTTTGATTTATGTTCTTTATTTTCCCCGCTGCGCGTGCGCGATAAAATGTGTATTAATAAATATTGACACCAATAGTGTCACGAGTAATGAAACAATATGTGGCGCCCCGATGTATAATCCGCCTTTGGTCGGGGTGTTACAGATTGGTATCAGAGCTCGTTGACTTTAGGATAGGTGGTTAGACGTAACGGCCTAGAATACCTAAGAGTCCCTTCTCGCGCATGAGAGAAATCTCATGTTTGCGCGCTTATTGTTAATTACTCGTTATTTATGAATATGCTCGCACTCGCGCAGTATATGATTTTATGTTTTATTTCGCGATATTTCGATTTTGGTTGAATTTCGATTTTTATTGATTTTACTTACATATTCGTTTGTTGGGATTGAAAATCCGAAAAGTCATGGTGATACATGAATAGTTGATTTTCAATTTCCATTTACGATTATGTTCTGAGGTTGGAGACTTGAAAAGTCATGGTGATACATGAATTGTCAACCTCCAATACTCATTTTCTTGTATATTTTATATTGAAGATTGGAAAGTCATGGTGATACATGAATCGTCAATCTCCAATACTCGTTTACTCGTATATTTTAAATTGGGAATTCGGAAAGTCATGGTGATACATGAATTGTCGATTTCTGATTCGAATTTGTTACCTTTATTAAGTCTGCATTTAGGGTCATTTATTTTACTTTAACTTTTGATAGTATCTAACTCCGTGAAACCAAGCTTTTCGAGGTTAAACTTTGTGCTAAAACTAAGATATTAACTAAAATTAAAATTTTTATAGAATGCCTCCGCTATCTCGCCGATTTCAGAGAAGAGAAGCCTCGCGCATGCGTAGACAGCAACGTTCCCAGGAAATGGCCGCCGCAATAGCCCAAGCCTTGAGCCAAAACAATACCAATACCTCCAGTTATAACATTAAATCCTTCAACGCGGGTAACCCTCCAAAGTTCACAGGTCTCGAAGGAGCCACCGTGATGCTCCAGTGGCTCGAGAAGATAGAAAACACTTTCCTTCACACCCAATGCCCCTCAGACAGACGAACCCTATATGCTTCCAGTGTCCTGGAATCCAGAGCGCTTACATGGTGGAATGGAGTAGCCCATGCGCGTGGCGCAGAGGCTGCTTCTAGCATGACATGGGAGGAATTCAAGGAAATTCTTACGCGAGAATTCTGCCCTCCCAACGAAGTTAAGCGCCTGGAGGAAGAATTCTGGAACTTGAAGCAATACAGCGGTGAAGCGCGCGAGTACGCGACGCGCTTCCACGAGCTAAGCTTACTGGTCCCTCACCTTGTTACCCCTTCACGCCGAGCAATCGAGAAATTCCTTGGGGGTCTCCCCATGGAAATTCAAGATTCTGTATGGGCCAGAAACCCAGTTACCCTCTCTGACGCCATTGAGTTGGCCGCTGTGCTCAGCGACAACCATGTCAGAGCAGGAACCCTGTTCCTGCGGGGATCTGAGAAGACCTAACCCACCAAAACTGCCCCTGAACCCGCAGAAACCAAACCTGAACCCTCAAACCGTAACAACCTCAAGCGCAGGCGCAAGGCCTATGCGCTTACCAACCCGCCCATTGTCCAGCAACCCGCATACCAACCCCCAGTTTACGCGCCTAACCCTCTGTCAGCCTACCCAACTCCCCCTGTAGTTCACAACTATGCCCTAACCAATCCAGCACTCCCTGCCCCGCCTCCTAAGAAACCTTACACAGGAAACCATCCCTTTTGCCCAACCTGTAGATTTCACCACCCAACCCAAACCCCGTGTCGACTTTGTAACCGATGTGGCCGTACTGGTCACACTGCTGAGAACTGTAGAGTCCTTCTCGCCAATCCGATTGCGCCAACACCACCAGTCTACCCGCAGAACCCACAACCAACCTACCAAAACCCACGACCCAGATCGTGCTTTAACTGCGGTGATCCCAGTCATTTCCGGAACGCGTGCCCGAGACTGCAAGTGCAAATCACACAAGCGAATCCGGTGAACCAGATTTCGAACCAAGTGACGCGTGGACGAGCTTTTAACATAACCGCGCACCAAGCGCAAGCGAATAATGACGTAGTTAATGGTACATTTTTGCTTAACGGATTTTATGCTTCTGTACTTTTTGATACTGGCGCCGATCGAAGTTTTATTTCTCGCGCCTTCGAGCAGAAGCTTGCGCGACCGCGCAGCGATTTAAAAGAAGATTTTTCAGTTGAATTGGCTAACGGTGAAACTGTTTTAATTAACTCGGTGATTAAAGATTGCACGCTTAACCTTAACGAAAACGATTTTCTGATCGACCTCATCCCTATGCCTCTTGGAAGCTTTGATGTTATTATTGGTATGGACTGGCTCTCGAAGAATCGCGCCGAAGTTAATTGCGCCAAGAAGTTGATTCGCATTCCTCGAGAAAATGGTGACCTTCACATCTACGGCGAAAAACCCTCCAGTGGTCTTAAACTTATGTCTTGCGCCGAAGCCCAAAGACTCATGCGGAAGAAGTGTATTGCATTTCTAGCCCATGTGGTTAATCCTGCTGAAGAAAGGAAGCTTCGCGATATCCCTGTTGTGCGTGATTTCCCTGAAGTTTTTCCTGATGATCTTCCTGGTATCCCTCCCGCTCGTGAAGTCGAGTTTCGTATTGATCTTGTCCCTGGCGCTTCCCCCGTGGCTAAATCTCCTTACCGTCTTGCACCCGCTGAGATGCAAGAATTGGCCAGCCAACTTCAAGAGTTGACTGCTAAAGGATTCATTCGCCCTAGCTCTTCGCCCTGGGGTGCTCCGGTGTTGTTCGTTAAAAAGAAAGATGGATCGTTTCGCATGTGTATTGATTACCGCGAGTTGAACAAACTCACCATTAAAAACCGGTATCCCTTACCGCGTATTGACGACCTCTTTGATCAACTCCAAGGTGCCTCTTGTTTCTCGAAGATTGATCTCCGCTCTGGCTATCATCAGTTGCGCATCCGCGATGAAGATGTTCCGAAAACTGCTTTTCGAACTCGTTATGGCCATTTTGAATTCTTGGTCATGTCCTTCGGTCTAACCAACGCACCCGCCGTTTTCATGGATCTTATGAATCGGGTGTGTAGGCCTTTCTTGGATAAATTCGTGATCGTGTTTATCGATGATGTTCTGGTGTATTCTAAGACCAAGGCCGAGCACGAGCAACATCTTCGGTTGGTGTTGCAAAAGCTCCGAACCGAGCAGCTCTATGCTAAGCTTTCCAAGTGTGAATTTTGGTCGGATGAAGTACAGTTTCTTGGCCATGTTGTTAACAAGATGGGTATTCATGTTGACCCATCCAAAATTGAAGCAATCAAGAACTGGATTACGCCATCCTCTCCTTCTGAGATCCGTTCCTTTCTGGGCTTAGCTGGTTATTACCGGCGCTTCATTTCGAACTTCTCGAAGATCGCTTTGCCTTTAACAGCTCTGACGCACAAAGGTAAACCGTATATTTGGGGCTCGAAGCAAGAAGAAGCCTTTCTAACGCTCAAGCGTTTGTTGTGTGAAGCTCCTGTTCTTGCACTACCTGAGGGTAATGATGATTTTGTCGTGTACTGCGATGCCTCCAACCAAGGTCTCGGTTGTGTTCTTATGCAACGAGGCAAGGTTATCGCTTACGCATCGAGGCAACTCAAGGTTCACGAGAAGAATTATACAACTCACGACCTCGAACTTGGTGCAGTTGTTTTTGCCTTGAAGATCTGGAGACACTACCTTTATGGTACTAAGTGTATCCTCTACACTGACCATAAAAGCCTTCAGCATATCTTTGATCAAAAGGAACTTAACATGAGACAACGCCGATGGAACGAACTCATCAGCGATTACGATTGTGAGATCCGGTATCATCCTGGTAAGGCTAATGTGGTAGCCGATGCGCTCAGCCGAAAACCCTGCCAGCTTAACTGTATTTTGCCGCGCACGCATCTTCACTTCGCGCCGATTCAAAGCAACCTTGAATCGCGTATTCGTGACGCGCAGCGCGCATCCATCAGTAATGGTAATCTTCGCGCCGAGTTAGCGTGTGGCGCGGAAGCACTCTTTGTCCCTAATCTGAGTGGAATTCTCTGCTATCTTAATCGCATCTGGATTCCCTTTGATGAGAATCTTCGCGCTGATATCCTGTGTGAAGCGCACAAATCTCGGTATTCTATTCATCCCGGCGCTGATAAGATGTACAAGGATTTGCGCATAACTTATTGGTGGCCCGGTATGAAAAAGGATATTGCTGTGTTCGTAGCTAAGTGCCTGACTTGTTCTAAAGTTAAAGCTGAACACCAACGCCCATCTGGTTTGCTCGAACAACCAGAAATTCCTACGTGGAAATGGGAATGTGTAGCGATGGACTTTATTACCAAGTTACCTTTGACAGCAAGCAAACATGATAGCATTTGGGTAATAGTGGATCGATTGACTAAGTCTGCTCACTTCCTGCCCATTCGTGAAAACTACCGTGTTGAGCAACTCGCGCAGCTTTATGTCAAGGATATTGTCTGCCGCCATGGTACTCCTTTGAGCATCATATCCGATCGCGATGGCCGTTTTATATCTCGCTTTTGGAAATCTCTCCAATCTGCGCTAGGAACTCGCTTGGACATGAGTACGGCATATCATCCTCAGACTGACGGTCAGTCTGAGCGAACTATTCAAACTCTTGAGGATATGCTCCGATCTTGTGTTCTTGATTTTGGAGGTAATTGGGATTCGCACCTGCCTTTGATCGAGTTCTCTTATAATAACAGCTATCATTCCAGTATTGGTATGGCCCCATTTGAAGCACTTTACGGTCGTAAGTGCCGCTCCCCGATCTGTTGGAGCGAAGTGGGTGAAACTCAAATCACAGGACCCGAACTTGTTCAAGAGACAACCGATAAAATCGCCAAGATCCGTGATCATCTGCTGACTGCCCGAAGCCGACAGAAGAGTTACGCAGATCGTAGGCGAAAGCCTCTCGAATTTCAAGTTGGTGATCTTGTTCTCCTCAAGGTGTCGCCTTGGAAAGGTGTTGTCCGCTTTGGGAAGAAGGGTAAGCTTGCTCCTCGTTATGTTGGTCCATTCAAGATTCTCGCGCGTGTGGGAAAAGTTGCCTACAGACTTGACCTGCCGCCCGCGCTCAGTAATGTGCATCCAACGTTCCATGTATCCAATCTCAAGAAGTGTTTAGCTGACGAGAACCTTCACATTCCACTTGATGAAGTTCAAATTGATGAATCTATGCATTTCGTTGAGAAGCCTGTTGAGATTATGGATCGCGAGGTTAAGCAAACCAAGCGCAGTCGTATCCCTATCGTGAAAGTTCGTTGGGAGTCCAAGCGCGGAGCCGAGTTTACATGGGAAAGGGAAGATCAAATGAAGATCAAGTACCCGCACCTGTTCTCTGCGCAACCTACTTCGAGATAAATTTCGGGACGAAATTTCTTAAAGTAGGGGAGACTGTGACATCTGCCCTGATCCGACCCGACCCAGGTACCCGTTTCTCTTATCCGATCTCTTTCTTTTATGATTTAATATTTATTTATACTTATATTTTACTTTTAATAATAATATATATATATTTTCCTTCCCGCCTCTCTCTCTCTTTCTTTCCGCCGTCCCATCCCTCTTCTCTCTTTCCGCCTTCTGTTCCCTCTTGTCGCTGTCCCGCCCTTAAGCCTTGTTTCCTCTTTTTTCTAACTCTTTGCTTGTCCTTTGGTTCTTCCCGCCTAAGGATGTCTGCAGCTCCACGCGCCAGACTCCTTACATAGGAAGCCTGCGTGAAGACATCTTGTTCCTGCGATGCGTGAAGAGAACTCTTCTCGCAGCGCGCTAAGAATGTATGTTCTTCCCGCGATGCGCTTAGAATTCTTGTTAAGGAGCCTAAAAATTCAAAAGTCAATTTATGACATTTTTTTCTTTTTAATAACCAATTAATGCAAAACAAGCAATGGTAGACACACACGTATACGGTATAACCTTGTCTTAAAGTACATGTGTTGAATCTTGGATACTTCTGTACGTAGTACGCTGGTACGAAGAAATTGCATATTATATAAAGTGGCCTTTATATGCAATTTGGAATAAGTTTATAATTAGAGATGTGATTTGTAGATGATAAAATAAAAGTACTTTATTTTTATACACATTTATTTGTGTATTATTGTATCATTAGTTAGTAATATTACTTAAAATAAAATAATGTTTTATGTGATGCGCAAATTTCATCTTTTATGGCGTATTAAACAATTTCATGATATTAAAAACTAAATTTATAGTGAGATATAAAAACCGAGTTACATCGACAACTACAAAATATGTAACTGCAAACACTAACTAAGTCGGGGCAGTCTGACGGCTGATGCTCGGAGGGTTTGATCCTTGTTAGAGGTTTAGAGCGTTCCCATTTGATTCCATATTTCATTCTTCATTTCTAAATTATCGTAAATAATAACATGAAAAGCAAGTCAGTGTCGGTACCCGCTCATCCCTACTCTTAAAATAAACTTAAAACTCTAAAAGTTGGTCTAAAAAACAAAGTTAAATGAAATCAAAGGAATTCCCGATCTGAATCGTTTAGAGGTGCACAAATCGGTTGATCATTAACCGGTTAATATGCTAACCGGTTTTTTTGGCGGGAATTAACCGGTTAGACCTGTTTTTGGGGGTAGGGTAGTAACTGGTTTTGACCGGTTAGAGAAACGGTGTTGACCGGTTAGACTTGACCGGTTAATAACAAAAAAAACCCGATTTTTAATAAAGTAATAATAAAAAAAATTGGTTAACCGGTTTTGAAATCAATAATATAAACTGGTTACTAACTGGCGGTTAGGATCGGTTAGTAACCAGTTAGGATTGGACTGGTTACGAAATCAGGTACAAACCGGTTAACTCTAGACTCGTCATACTTTGTTCCTTTCACTAAATGAATGTGGGCCTTGGTTCAGGTATGGCCCAAGTGATTGATCCAAGACAAGTTAAGGGTCAGTGTTTGGGCCTGAAAATAGTATTCCTCTACTTGTAACGGACTCATTTACATTCACATCAAATTTTCTAAGCATTAAAATAAATTATAACCCCTTTAAAGGCCCAATTAAAAGAGATCTCAACAACTTTCAAGATTCTTGAAAATTATAAACCTAATAATAAAGTGGCATTTAAATGTACTAAATTTGCATAAAGACACAAGAATTGGGAAAAAAAGAAAAATCCTTTACACACGTTATTGGTTTCATTATATTAATACAAGGAATTGCCCGACCGATCTTTTTATGTAATTTCCAACACATGGTCATTTCACACGAAACTGAAGCAATATTTCTTAAAGCGATGATATGTGTTAAGACAATCGTAAGTGTTATGACGATATAATAGGCCCCGAGTTAGTTATAAACAATTTCGTAGAAAGATAGGATGTTTCTTTTTGGTGACTTGAAGGATATTACAAGTTTGGAAGAACAAAATGATTGTAGCTTGTTATTCACTCATCTAATCTCTCTTTTAGAAAGCAATATTCTTTGCTTTTATTGATACTCATATCGCTTTGTTTGATGAGAAATTGCAAAAATGTTTGAATTTCTTATATACAATTTATAAGACAAAATTTCTTATTGTTAACGTTGTCCTTAAGATAAAAGAAAAACAGTTCAACACAATAAATGTTATTTTAAATTGATAGATTTAATTTTGGTGGAGTTTGGTATTTCCTAGGTAGAGGATTTAAAAAAAGGTGCATAAAATATGAATGAATCAATATATGAGATTTTCAAAGACCAAAAAGTTGAAAAATAAAAAGGAAAAACGAAAGAAGTTTGGTCTAATAGCGCGTTCAAATGAAGACGGTTCAAACAGACTCAATCAAATCAGTATTATAATTGGTTTAAGATCAGATCATTTTCTAAAAGAAATGTCCAAACGAACCCGTCTAACATACTGGTTCCAGATTATATATACTGTATCAAATGCAGAAATATCACGACATACAAAATTATCCCATTTTCGATACGTAGTCATTTGATTTCCTTAAAAAGAGTAGGTAATAGCGACATCGATGTAACTTTATGGTGAACCATACCCGTACCAACTTAAGTACCTAACACCGCGTGACGCGTAATTTAAGCCAAACTTTTGTTTTTCTTCGGAGAAGTTACATATCACGAGCTTTCTGGTATTCAAGGACACAAGCAGGTTCATGGGAAAATCAATGAAACATAAATTAATATAAAAGGTTTCTTTTTTCATGGGCAAGCAGAATGTATTGTAAATATTAGATTATTAGATATCAAATTCTTTTAATAATTATAATGAAATTTTGCATTAAGATACTAAGATTGATAAATATTTTAATTCTCTAAAGTTTGATAGAGGGTGACAGACGAAAGATACCTATAAGTTGAAAAATAATGTGAAAGATATAGAAAGCTGCTTATGTAACGATATATTTTAGAACGACGACTTTCTTGTATTTAGGCTACAACACTTTCAAAATATGGAACAATGACTCTTATTTTGAGTATTATATTCAAAGATTGAGCTCGGCTTGTAATTAAATTTCCAAAGTCGCCTTTGCTCGTTTACTATTTAGTTATCTTCATTTACAAGCATGTCCACACAGCAACACAAACATATTACATGTGTGTAAAAATCTATAGAAAACATAGTAAATATTATTTAACTATTTTATAATAGCTAACTATATAATAACTATCATGTAATATGTTCTTTTTACATTAAATAAAAGTCATTATATTTACATAAATAATAAGATCATTGAGTCCAATCAAACTCTGTATATGAAGTTCGTGTTTGGATCAGTTTATTTTTTGTAAGCTTTATTTTAGGTTAAAGTTTGGTTATTGCTCGTTAAAGCTCGGTTCAATTCAAGTTCTTAGCGAACCAATCTCAAGTAGGTCACACAGTCTCGTCAGTACGTCAAAATTGATATCTAACTTCTTAACAATGTAAGAAGGGACAACTTCATAAAATAATAACAAGTTTCAAAAGTGTTTCAATTATGTCACTCAACTTTAAAATGTGTTCCAATTAAGTTACTAAACTTTCATATATTATTGAATTAAATGTTTTAGCATGTTTTTAAGTGTTTTTCTTTTTTGTTTCACATAAGAAAGCTTTTTATCTTTTTTTTATGTTGACGTTGAGTGACGACGTGAATTTTATTTTTTATTTTTGAATTTTAATATAATTAACGTTTTTTAATTTAACTACATATATTGCAAATTCCGACCCCACATCTTATCTTCCATTTCTTTCTTGACACACAAAAAATCGTTAAGACTCGATTTGAAGATTTAGTGACCCGATTTAATGAAAATATGTATGAGTGACCCAATTAGAACACTTTTGAAAGTTTGTTACTATTCTATGAGATATTCCCATTTATAAGAGCAATACATGAGAAACGAAATGGAAGGACCATCGAGAGTTCCGAATCACGGGTCACACGCATTTGAATGACTTGTCATGTGATAACCATGATCATAACTCATAGTACACATATGAAACAAGAGTCACGGGTTATCTGTTTGGTTTAAGCTTCCGTGTTTAATTAAAAACTAATTAATACAACCTAATTTATTATATTAGTTAGTTATTTAATATACTTTTCACATTCCCATTTAATGCTGCATTACTTGATGAGGAAAACAACGTACGCGGCTAAGAAAACGTAATGTACAAGGACATATACTTAATATATAGGTTGTTAATGACGACCTTCCACGAATATTCATAAACAGTCTTTTGTCATAAACACAATGTAGATTATAATTATATTATAATATAATAACTAGATAACAAAACCTAACGCGAATTCAACCGGTATCGGTTAAGTTCTCTACGGTATTGACACTAAATTAGAAAATTAATTATGTGAACGTCTAAAACAGTGTTACACATACAACTTGTGATTAAAGCGGCACGAATTTGATCGGCATCGATTAGATTCGTGCTGGTACTAAACCCAAAAAAATAATTAGCAGATGTTCAGAATAGTAGTGACACTCGTATAACTTATAACATAAGAATAATATATTTAAAACGATGTTAATTCAATAATATGAGTGTTGCGGCGAGCTAACGCGAATTTGATCGGTATCGGCTATGTTCGTTACGCTTTTGGAACTAAAATGAAAAATAATTTTGTAAAATGGTCATATTTAAAACAAATAAAAAAAGAAAACACCGGTGCTGCGGTGACGAGTCCATTTGTATTCAGTCGGCCGGTATCCGTTTAATTTGTTACCGTGCAAAACTTAACCTTAAAAGTAATTTTGTCAAATTATCATATAACAAAAAAACACTTAAAAAGCTGATAGAAAAAGAAATTATGACACCGACAATGCCTTTTAATCTTTATGTATAATATATTGTTAAAATAAGTTAAATTTTTTCGTTAAAGAGGTGTTAAATTCTATATACTCCAGTTTCCTGAACATGATATAATTATATAAATACTTATATTTAAATATAAAATAGAAAATGAAAGATGTAACAAAAGCTCAAGTAGGTCACATCAAAGGAAATTGTTCTTGTCGTGTAAAAACAATTTTATGAGGTGCAAACACAAAATGCTCAACATTAAACATCTGGAAATAAAAAAAAAATAAAAATACTATACATATATACATATAGTTTTTTTAAATAAATTTTACAGGACATTGACATCCCTTATGTTTCAAAAATAATCTAACCAACTTATATACCGACATACCGTTTTATTGTTTTGACTTTTGAACAATGATATGATATTTCACATTCGAACATTAATGATACGATATACATATACGCTTTTGGTGTTCACATACAAGACTAATAATCGTAACTCGGTGTATAACAAATTTATTTATAAGTATTACGCGACGAATACATATGTTGTTAGATTATTGCATGAATACATGAAATAAAATAAACAATTTATTTTTCAAATATTAAAAATTATAAAAAAGAACGATATAAATGTAATGTTAATTATTATTTCTTTCTTTAAAATTTCAAAACCAATAAATATATTAGCCTGATATGTTTTATTTATTTTATGTAACGTAAAGTAGATATGTCATGTGTATGTTATATTTCTAGGTAATTGTATATGAGCTTCTATGAAGTTTATTGTCATTTTCCTAAAACCTTAGTATATAATATAAGCTCAGAATTTGAGAACATACATCCACACCATCTTAAATTCCTTCGGTCTAATCATCTCACTTTCAAAACCTTTGCAAACACAACAAGTACTCAAAATGGTTTCAGAAATCCAACCACACGACATTGGTACGATGTTGTATGACATCACCACCACAACCACCTTAAACCTTACCAAAGCCAAGAAAAGATGGAGACGTGCATACTTCACTATATATTTTTCAAACACCATGGTATCAATCGCAAAAAACGTCATCTCCAAGGCACTAGCCGTTTCAGAAATCCCGAAATACTCGGTTATCGAAATCATCCCAGATATTGTTGATCCTAAGGCTAGTATCAATATTAATGATGCGTTTGATCATCAGTTCTATGGTATTGATCAAACACAACTCGTTAATATCGTACAAAACAAAGACATGGAAGCGCTTCGCAAGTTTGATGGTGTGAAGGGTTTAGCTAAAACCCTTGATACTCATCTTGATAATGGTATCAACAGTCGAGATTTAAGCGAAAGGGCAGCCGTGTTTGGTTTTAATAATTATGAGAAACCCTGTCTTAAAGGTTTGTTTTATTTTGTGGCCGAGGCGTTTAAGGACGTCACAATTCTCATACTAATGGGGTGTGCGGTTCTTTCTCTTGGTTTCGGTATCAAAGAAGACGGGATTAAAGAAGGATGGTATGAAGGTGGAAGCATACTTCTAGCTGTCTTTCTAGTTATCGTTGTGTCGGCGATTAGTAACTTCAGACAGGAAAAACAGTTCGACAGTTTGTCAAAGATTAGCAATAATATCAAGATTGATGTCGTTAGAGAAGGAAGAAGACAAAAACTATCTATATTCGATATAGTCGTTGGGGACATTGTGGTTTTGAATGTAGGCGATCAGATTCCAGCAGACGGGTTGTTTATTGACGGGCATTCGTTGCTAGTTGATGAGTCGAGCATGACGGGTGAGAGTGAGCAAATAGAAGTTAACACCAACACTAATCCGTTTTTAATCTCGGGTGCTAAAGTGGCTGACGGGCATTGTCAGATGCTAGTGTTATCAGTCGGGATGAACACTGCTTGGGGGAAGATGATGAGTTCCATCACGGGTGATAACAACGAGCAGACGCCATTACAAGCACGCCTCAACAAACTAACTTCTTCAATCGGAAAGGCAGGTCTTGCAGTTGCTTTCCTAGTTCTTGTAGTTATGTTAATTCGCTATTTTACGGGAAACACGGAAGATGAAAATGGTAACAGAGAGTACAATGGGAAACAAACAAGTGTCAACAAGATACTAAATTCGGTTACCGATATATTCTCGGCGGCGGTGACCATTGTGGTGGTGGCCATCCCAGAAGGCTTACCGCTAGCGGTTACCCTCACACTTGCATATTCTATGAAGAGAATGATGGCTGATCAAGCCATGGTCCGGAAGCTATCTGCTTGTGAAACAATGGGTTCAGCAACGGTTATATGCACCGATAAAACTGGGACTTTGACTATGAACCAGATGATTGTAACAAAGTTCTGGCTCGGTCTTGAGTTCATGGAACAGCATTCTTCCAATATTATCGCTCAACAAGTCCTAGAACTTCTGCACGAGGCAGTCGCGTTCAACACTACTGGTACGGTTTTCAAAAACACGTCACATATGATCCAAGAATACTCTGGATCCCCAACCGAAAAAGCGATTTTATCATGGGCGGTTGAGGATTTGGATATGGAGAAACTGAAACAAAGTTCGACTGTTCTTCATGTCGAGACTTTTAATTCAAAGAAAAAACGAAGTGGGGTTTCGATTAGGAGGAACGACAACACAATTCATGTTCACTGGAAAGGAGCTGCCGAGATGGTGTTGGCAATGTGTTCAAAATATTATAACAGCAACGGGCGCAAAATGATTATCGACAGCGATTCCAGGACGCATTTGGAAAATATAATTGAAGGAATGGCAGCGAGTAGTCTCAGGTGTATTGCTTTCGCGCATAAGGAGGTTTTAGAAGGCGTCGATGATCACATATTAACTGAAGAAGGGTTAACATTGCTCGGGATTGTCGGGTTGAAGGACCCATGCAGCCCTGGGTCCAAAAAAGCTATTGAAACTTGCAGGTTTGCAGGGGTTGAAGTCAAGATGATAACTGGTGATAATGTTTTCACAGCAAAAGCCATAGCCACTGAATGTGGAATACTTGAATCGGGTCAAGAAGTATGTGAAGACGAAGTGGTGGAAGGCGTCCAGTTTCGTAATTTCACAGATGAAGAAAGAATGCAAAAGGTTGATAAAATCCGTGTGATGGCAAGATCTTCGCCTTTTGATAAGCTTTTAATGGTAAAATGCTTGAAACAAAAAGGACATATTGTGGCAGTTACCGGTGACGGGACAAACGATGCATCAGCACTCAAAGAAGCGGATATTGGACTTTCAATGGGAATTCAAGGAACCGAAGTGGCGAAACAGAGCTCAGATATTGTCATTTTGGATGATGACATTGCCTCTGTATCAACTGTATTAATGTGGGGCCGATGCGTGTACAATAATATCCAAAAATTCATCCAGTTTCAGCTGACAGTCAATGTAGCGGCTCTCGTTATCAACTTCATTGCAGCGGTAACTTCTGGTTCGGTCCCTTTAGCCGCGGTTCAACTCTTGTGGGTGAACTTAATCATGGATACTTTGGGTGCACTTGCACTTGCTACAGAAGGGCCCACTAAGGAACTCTTGAGCAAACCGCCTGTGGGTCGGGTCGAACCGCTCATAACGAATATCATGTGGAGAAACCTACTGGCACAGGCTATTTTCCAGATTACTGTTCTATTGACGTTCCAGTTTAAAGGCAAGGCGATATTTAATGTTGACGAGAGGGTGAAGGACACAATAATTTTCAATACTTTCGTGTTATGCCAAGTGTTTAACGAGTTTAACTCGAGGAAGCTGGAGAAGAGAAATATATTCAAAGGTATACACAAAAACAGACTGTTTATTGGTATTATCGGGATGACTATAATCCTTCAGATTTTGATGGTGGAGTTTTTGAAGAAGTTTGCGGATACAGAAAGATTAAACGGTGTGCAGTGGGGAATTTGTATTGGTATTGCAGCTTTATCGTGGCCTATCGGATGGGTTATGAAGTTGATACCGGTGCCTGATAAACCATTTCTTAGCTACATTAGACACTAAGTTACATAACAGTTGTTAATAGTGCATGAACTTTTATAGCAGTGGTATGTTATCTTCATTGTAAATACTTGCATTATGATTAAATAAGAATATTATTATGGTTTGTTTCTGGCTTTCATATTTAGTTATGAAGTAAACACAATATGACAGTTTGATCTTTGAAAGCATATAAACTTTCTTTGTTTTAAACCAAAGAAGGTACATCATTTGAATATATTTTTGTATGTGTATGATGTAACAACAAATACAATTTGAATATATTAATGTATGTATGTAGGCTTACTGTGTACCCCAAGGGGTCACAATGACACTCAAAATTTATAACATGTTTGACATAACAAACTAATCAAGTTCATTGAATTTGTAAACTGTATTATAACTAGGAAAAAAAGTATTAGAAAATCTGCAAAAAACATATAATTCTTATTCTATTACTACCATTAATATCAAAATTTAAGCTTCCAATTAATAAAATTCTAAGCCAAAAATATATAAACTTCAAATCGGAAGCAAACCGGGGTGTCTCAATTCAAATACACGAAATCGTTAATTTCAATGACTACGAGTTTTATGGTTGAACGATTCATCCAAACACAAAATGCAGTAGTAGTAAGTTGATTCAACAATATTACAGAGTAAGTGCGTGGTTACCTAAGTGGCGAAGCTTGGGCGAGTTCGTCAGTGGGCCGGACTAAAAATGTATTATAACATTCATAAACGAGATATACACTTTAATTTTAACAAGAATTTTTACCCGCGTGTTGAGTCATAGTGGGTTAATTACATTATATGTTCGAAAGCTACTGTGCGTCGCGACGGAAACACGGTGGAAAGTTGGTTGTCATCGGTTCAATACGTTGTGGCAAGAGTTTCATTACCAAAGTTGAGCGGCCAACAAGTAAATATGTGAAACTAAAGTTGAGAGACTAAACAATATATACATGAAACTTTTGTGACAAAAGTCTAATTAATCAAAGTTTAAAAATAAAGTTGAGAGGCCAAAAGGTAAATTTTAAAACTTATGTTCATAAAGTATAAAGAAATAAACTTTCACACGCGCATTTTAGTTGTATATATATATAGTTGATGGGCTAAAAAGTATATGTATGAAACTTTTGTGACAAAACGCTAATTAACAAAGTTTATAAATAAAGTTGAGAGGCCGAAAGGTAAATTTTTTAAAACTTATGTGGCTAAAGTATATAGAACTAAACTTTCCTACTTGCATTTTATTGTATATATAAAGTTTTGAATCAACATCGTTTTACACAACTCACTACAGTTGATAGACTTAATGCAGAAAATAACTCGAAAGCTGAATTACAACTTATATAATAGCTCGATATATATAGACTAACCTATGCTTATAAGTCTACAACTCAAATTGCAAATCTATTAGGACTCTAACCAACTTCTTTGAATTCTAATAAAATTTTGTCACCAAACTGGTGACCCAAGTAACTAATTTCGTCAACACTTTAACCGAGTCAAATTAAGCATAAATTCAACTCATTAAGAGTTTCTAATATAATTTAGTTTTTAGCATAAGTTGAAGCAGTAAGGGTTTACTCCTTGTTAGACATCCTAATCTTATCCGACTTAACAAAGTAATAAAAATATAAATCCATCAATTGTAATTACGCTTCTGGGCTCTGACAAAAAAGTAATATGGGCTTTGGTTCTGGTCTAGATTAAGTTAATGGCCCAAGACTAGTTGATTGTTAGTACTTGGGTTGAAAGTAGTGTTGCTTTTGTCATAATGCAAACTCATGGGCCTGCATTTAGAGTGCACAAAAAACCCGAACCTGGAACCGGACCCAAAATAAAAACCCGAAACCGTTTTTAGTACCCGGGTTTCTGATACCCGAACCCGTACCCGACCCTACCCATAGAGTACGGATAGGGTATGCATTTCGATAGTAAAACCCGAACCCAAACCGGACCCAATTTATACCCGGTAATACTCAGAACCCGAACCGGTTCCATACCTGAAATCGGGTATTGATATCATCTCCAAGGCACCAACATATTCAGTTATTGATATCATCCAACAAATCGTTGTTCCTAAGGTTAGTAATGATCAAACACAGCTCATTAATAGCGTAAACAACAAAGACCTGGAAATGATGGATGGTTGGGTTTTAAAGAAGATGAGAATCATGTTTGGTTCCAATACTTACGAACCAGTGGATTTGTTTTACTTTGTGGTCGAGTCCTATTTTAAAGATGCAAAAGAGGTGTCTAATCATCATTTATCCTGTATTGATCAAGCACAACTCACAACTCACCAATATCGTGCAAAACAAAGACTTGCAAACGCTTCATAGGTTTGATGGTGTGAAGGGCTTAGCCAAAATCCTTGACACGAATCTCGAAGATGGAATCTACGGTCATGATTTAAACAAACGCAGAAGCTTGTTTAGTTCAAATACTTACGAAAAACAGCCTAAAAGGGGTTTCTTTTATTTTGTTGCCAACGGTTTTAGCAACATATACCATTGCATGCTAATGGGGTATGCAATTCTTACTATTTTTTGGGGTATTAAAGAAGATGGAATTCAAGATGGATGGTATGAAGGCGGAAGCATACTTCTCGTTGTCTTTCTAGTTATTGTTGCAAATGCGATCACTGCCTCAAAAATGAGAAGCAGTGTCTCGAATATAAGAAATAATATCAAGGTTGAGGTTGTTAGAAAAGGAAGTAGACAAAAGATATCGATATTCGATTTAGTTGTTGGAGATGTTGTGGTTTTGAATGTAGGAGATCGGATTCCAGCAGACGGGTTGTTTATTGATGGGCATTACGTGCTAGTAGATGAGTCGAGCATGACAGGTGAGAGTGAGCTAAAAGACGTAAATGCCATCAATAATCCATTCTTATTCTCGGGTGCCAAAGTGGCGTATGGTCATTGTCGGATGCTCGTGTTGTCAGTCGGAATGAACACCGCTTGGGCGAAGGTGATGTGTTCCATCACGAATGATATTAGCAACGAAATAGCAAGTCTACACCTCTACAAACTAATTGGTTCAATTGGAAATGTAGGTTTTGAGGTCGCTACCATAGGCTATTTGATTTGGTTTGCATTTCTCGTTGTGATGACAGAATACAAAAACTATAACCGAGAGCATAATGGAAAACACATCAGTGTATACCAAGCACTTGACTTGATTATGGGTATCTTCATGCTGCCATTGATCATGGTGGCGGTGGTGATCCCTAGAGGTCTACATCAAGCGTTCCACTTCACACTTGAATACTCTAAAAAGAGAATATTAGGTGATCAATCCATGGTTCGGAAGTTATCAGTATGCGAGGCAATAGCTTCAGCCACGGTTATATGCACTGATAAAACCGGGACTTTGACAATGAACCAGATGAGCGTAGCAAAGTTCTGGCTCGGCCTTGAGTACATGGAACCACGTTCTTCAAGTATTATCACCCTATAAGTCCTTGAACTTCTCCACGAGGCAGTCGGGTTCAATTTGGGTGTTTGAATTTTCAGTTAACAAAAATTAAGTCGTTTGGAGCACCATTTTGACATAAGTATTGCATCAATCAACTCGTATCCTCTTTCCAATTAAAAGACCTAAAACATCAATTTAAAATTTGAATAAACTTAATGCCGTAATTTTTTTGTTTTTTTTAGCGAAGGTCCAATGAACTAGGTTACCACCAAACTACTGTTTCGATACATTTTTGGGAATGGCTGGGTAACGTGATTTAATTTACCAATATTTTAATATTAATTATGTGTTAAATTATTTAGAACAAAATTCGTTCTCTACTTTTCACTTAGAGCATTCCAAGCATTTTCTCTATTTTTATCTTTATAATTACATTAAAAAAAATATTACATTTTCTCTCTTATATACAATTTAATAATATTTTTTACATATTTATTATTATTCTTTATCTCTCATCCTTTCACAACCACTTTTTAGTATATTAAAAAATAAATAGATGACGAACATTGTTTCTCTAAATTTGCTCAAAATTTACTCATTTTTCAAAAATCTCTCTCCTCCACTCATTAACACTCTTTTAAAAAATTTGGAGAACTCCCTCACATAATGATAAAGGAGCTACCGAGAATACTCTTACAATGATTAATATAACACTCTTTAAAAAATTTAGAGAACTCTCTCACATAATGATAAAGAAGCTACCGAGAATATCACATACTTTGTATTATAATCCAAAATAAAGTAGGCTTTATTGAAAAATTATATGAACTTTGCAACAATTTATATTTGTAATAATTATGTTGGAAAAGTTGTTGGAAGAAACGGTTTCCCTGACATGCGTTTTTCTCGCAATTTTTGTAGGAAAATTGTTGAAAAATGATTTTCCAACAAATTTTCCACTAAATGTAAGAATATACTCATTTTTAGTACTGAATATATTAAACTATTTAAAAAGATTAAAAACCAAAAAGTTCATTTAGATTGATAAAGTGGTATTTGAATGATAAAGTTTGGGTAAATATGTAATAAGAGATCTTAACAACGGGATATATGTAAGGGATGTAATATGGTACAAATAAAATTAACATACTAAATATAAAAATAACTAGTCATTTGTATTTATGTATTTAATACAAGCTCTATATGTAAAAATCCCAAAAGATAAGAAAAAAGTGCAACACTAAATTGGCTCTCGTCATTCATAACGGTTCTTTTTCCGGTGTCAATCTCATTCCTATGTCTCAAAAGCTAACTCTATACAATATCACTTATACAAACCTAACTGTGAATATACATGCTATGTGTATTGTCTTCAAACTAATGCCCGATCGTAACAGAAATGAAGGTACACCCAAACTTACTTTGTAATTAACGTGTAGGAACTAATATTTGCTAGAATTTGAATTTTGATAAATTGTTGCACCTTTAAACTCTAAAACTCATGGTGACATATAGAAATTGATGATTTCGTGAATCTAAGATTTTTCTTGGGAAATAGGAGACAATGAAATGGTTTCTAGGAGAGAAAAAAATGCTTTGGTTTCTAGGCAATCCGTCTATGAAATTGTGGATCCTAGCGTTTGCTGCAACGCCGGCCTTGAGGCATGGCGGGGTAGTCGACGGCCAGATGCCCGACACCCCGCTAGGCCCGAAATATTTTTTTTTTTCGAAAAAATTTATATGTATTTTTATCAAAAGAATATGTATAATTAATGTTTCAACACAATTACATAACCACTAACTTGGTTTAGTGGTAAAGGGGTATGACATCTAACCAAAAGATTGTGGGTTCTAGTTTTATTTGAGACAATTTTAAGCTTATTTTTGTACAAAAGTTTTTTACACAACTCAAATCATAATCAAGTAAGCTCATTTAAAATTAAATTTTTTAAACTCAACAAAATGTTTTTTTTACTTAAGGCCCAAAATAAATTTCGCCTTCGGCCCAAAAATGTTTTCGCCTTTTTGGAGCCGGCCCTGGTTTGCTGACTGTGTGATGGATTGTTTGCTGAGTTGAACAATTCACACATGTTCAAATTTCAAATGGAGGAACCACTAAAGTCATTTATTAGATTGTACAAGTCATATCCCATTGAGTATCATACATGACTTTGCAGTTCACGATCCACCGCCTGTGCGATTGATAGTGGTTCCTTCATTTGGAATGGAGGAACAGTTGGCAAGTTGAAAAGCAATAAAAAATCCAATATTTTATAGGGAAAATTGACAATTGAATCCGGTTTTTCCGATTATTTTCATATCTGCAATAGTGTGAAAAGAAGGAATCCTCCAACTCACCAGACAAACATTCACATGATCTGCAACGACGTTAGGATCCGCCATTTCAAATGGTGGATCGCCTAGAAGCCAAAACATTTTCATCTCTCTTCTAGAAAACTACAAAAGCATGTGATTTTCTCCTATTTAAAAACAAAGTTCGACATTGTGGCGATCAATTGTGCATGAGACAATACAGTAGTATCTTTACGATGCCCTGAATCCGGATTTTCCAAAATGTGGCTTGTAAAATCATTAATTGGAAGCTAAAGTTCTGAGTTGGAAGCTTAAGTTTTTTACAATGGTAGGAATAAAATCAATAATTGATTGATTTGTTATGTCAAATATGTTATTGATTTTGAGACTCCTTATGACCCCTTTGTATATTCCACATATGCCTTTGTGTTCTTGCTGGTGCAAATATGTACCCTTGACATTTGAATGGTCAATGGTTTAAATGTATTCAAAATAGGTATTTATTGTTACATATACACACATAAATATATTCAAATGGCAGACTCGTATTAAAACAGTGTTGGTAATAGAATATGGTTTGTGTTCATAGTTGCAATACGAATAGCGCTAAATTTGTCATGACTCAAGATGATTGTTGCAAATATGTTTATATTTAATGCATACAAACTCTTAATGGTGATATGAGTTCATAAACTGTCATAATGTATTTAATGTCAAAACTAATTTGGTGATTGTACATTTTGTACATTTGTAAATGAAGTGATTGTACATTTGTACATCCCAGTTGTTTGATCCTTGATAACTAAAGATGAAGCCCAAAAACAATTAATAAAGAACAAATAAGAATCTGATATATATATATATATATAAAGTACATACAGATGAAAAAAAAAATCAAATTATAACACTGCTATAGACTATAATGATATGTATGAAAAACCAATATGAATAATAGTCATCCCGATTATTCCAACAAACAGTCTGTTTTTGTGTATACCTTTGAATATATTTCTTTTATCCAGCTTCCTCGAGTTGAACTCGTTAAACACTTGACATAGCACAAAGGTATTGAAAATTATCGTGTCCTTCACCCTTTCATCCACGTTAAATATCGCCATACCTTTAAACTGGAACGTCAATAAAACAGTAATCTGGAAAGTAGCTTGTGCCAGTAGGTTTCTCCACATGATATTTGTTATGAGTGGCTCGACCCGACCCACAGGCGGTTTGTCCAAGAGTTCCTTAGTGGGCCCTTCTGTTGCAAGTGCAAGTGCACCCAGAGTATCCATGATTAAGTTCACCCACAAGAGTTGAACCGCGGTTAAAGGGACCGAACCAGAAGTTACCGCTGCAATGAAGTTAATAACAAGAGCTGCTATATTTACCGTGAGCTGAAATTGGATGAATTTTTGGATATTATTGTACACGCATCGGGCCCCACATTAATACAGTTGATACAGAGGCAATGTCGTCATCTAAGATGACAATATCTGAGCTCTGTTTCGCCACTTCGGTTCCTTGAATTCCCATTGAAAGTCCAATATCCGGTCTTTGAGTGCTGGTGCGTCGTTTGTCCCGTCACCGGTAACTGCCACAACATGTCCTTTTTGTTTCAAGCATTTTACCATTAAAAGCTTATCAAAAGGCGAAGATCTTGCCATCACACGGATTTTATCAACCTTTTGCATTCTTTCTTCGTCTGTGAAATTACGAAACTGAACACCTTCCACCACTTCGTCTTCACGTACTTCTTGGCCCGATTCACGTATTCCACATTCGGTGGCTATGGCTTTTGCTGTGAAAACATTATCTCCAGTTATCATCTTGACTTCAACTCCTGCAAACCTGCAAGTTTCAATAGCTTTTTTGGATCCGGGCCTACACGGGTCCTTCAACCCGACTATCCCGAGCAAAGTTAAGCCTTCTTCTGCTAACTTTTGATAATCGGTGCCTTCTAAAACCCTCTTATGTGTGAAAGCAATGCACCTGAGACTACTTGCTGCCATTCCTTCGATGATATTCTCCAACTGTGTTCTTGAATCGTTATCCATTATCATTTTACACCCGTTGCTGTCATAATATTTTGAACACATTGCTAGTACCATCTCTGCAGCTCCTTTCCAATGAACATGAATAGTGTTGTCGTTCCTCCTAATTGAAACCCCACTTCGTTTTTTCTTTGAATTAAAAGTATCGACATGAATAATGGTTGAACTTTGTTTCAGCTTCTCCACATCCATATCCAAATCCTCAACCGCCCACGATAAAATCGCTTTTTCAGTTGGCGACCCGGAGTATTCGGGTTCCATCCGTGGGGCGCGTTTGAAAATCGTACCCGTGGTGTTGAATCCGACCGCCTCATGGAGAAGCTCAAGGACATTTTGGGAGATAACATTTGAAGAATATTGTTCCATGTACTCGAGACCGAGCCAGAACTTTGTTACTGTCATCTGGTTCATAGTCAAAGTCCCGGTTTTATCAGTGCATATAACCGTTGCTGAACCCATTGTTTCACAAGCAGATAGCTTCCGGACCATGGCTTGATCAGCCATCATTCTCTTCATAGAATATGCAAGTGTGAGTGTGACAGCTAGCGGTAAGCCTTCTGGGATGGCCACCACAACAATGGTCACCGCTGCCGAGAATATATCTGTAACCGAATCTAGTATTTTGTTTACACTAGTCTGTTTTCCATTGTACTCTCTGTTACCATTTTCATCTTCCGTGTTTCCCGTGAAATAACAAATTAACATAACGACAAGAACTAGGAAAGCAACTGCAAGACCTACCTTTCCGATTGAGGAAGTTAGTTTGTTGAGGCGTG
Organism: Bidens hawaiensis; assembly: GCF_021521415.1. Lineage (NCBI taxonomy): Eukaryota > Viridiplantae > Streptophyta > Magnoliopsida > Asterales > Asteraceae > Bidens > Bidens hawaiensis. Next base: position 70,482 of record NW_027491217.1, on the reverse strand, counting down.
ACTGTAATGGCGTTTGCTCGTTATTTTCACCGGTGATGGAACTCATCATCTTCCCCCACGCGGTGTTCATCCCGACCGATAACACTAGCATCTGACAGTGCCCGTCAGCCACTTTAGCGCCCGAGATTAAAGACGGATTAGTGTTGGAATTAACTTCTATCTGCTCACTCTCGCCCGTCATGCTGGACTCATCTACTAGCAACGAATGCCCGTCAATAAACAATCCGTCCGCTGGTATTTGATCTCCGACATTCAAAACCACGATATCTCCAACGACTATATCGAATATGGATATCTTTTGTCTTCTTCCTTCTCTAACAACATCAATTTTGATATTATTGCTTATCTTTGACAAACTGTCAAACTGTTTTTCCTGTCTAAAGTTACTAATCGCTGACACAACAATAACTAGAAACACCGCGAGAAGTATGCTTCCACCTTCATACCATCCTTCTTTAATCCCGTATTCTTTGATACCAAAACCAAGAGAAAGAATCGCACACCCTATCAGTATAAGAATCGTGACGTCCTTAAAAGCCTCGGCCACAAAATAAAACAACCCCTTGGGACAGGGTTTCTCATACGTGTTGGAACCAAACACGGCTATCCTTTCGTTTAAATCTTGACCATCGATTCCATTTTCAAGATGAGTGTCAAGTGCTTTAGCTAAACCTTTGACACCATCAAACATGTGTAGCGTTTCCAAGTCTTTTTTTGTACGATATTAACAAGTTGTGTTTGATCAATACCATGGAAATATTGATTATCAGACACCTTAGGAACATCGATATCTGGGACGATTTCGATAACCGAATACTTGGGGAATTCGGAAACGGGTAGTAGTGCCTTGGAGATGATGTTTTTGGCAATGGTGTTTGAGAAATGTATAGTAAAGTAAGCGCGACGCCATCGTTTCTTAGCTGTGGTAAAGGTTGCAGTGCTTATGTTGTAGAACATGTTGCCAATATCATGCAAGGGTTGAACTTCTACAACCATTTTCGAGTACTGGTGTCTTTGCAAAGTAAGAACAGATATTATTAATGTAACTAAAACTGGTAACGATTTATGTTTATGTTGTGGTTCAAAGGCGCCAACCTCATTTTATACATAAAAAGGAGGGAAACTTTGTAATATCGTAAGACTGAGTTGGCTATAATATCTAGTTTTCTTTTATATATAATAAATTATTAAATATTTATAAGTTTAATATATATGAATTAAGTTTATCTATTATTTAGTTTCCTTGGTAAATTCTAACTAGATTTCATTATTGTTTTATATTTTCCTAGTTTTATATGCTTTAGTTTTTCAATATTCTTCGTTTAAGAAAAAGAAAAAGAAAAATAATTATAAAATTTGCCTCAAAGCAGTTTTTCGTTTTTTCTTCTTGTTTTTGAAACCTAACTCACTCTAGGATTTCTATCAAATTATTTTGTCTCATGATAGCATGCTCAAGTCCCTTAAGCATTATGTGTTTGCAAATTTTTTTCATAGGGCTCTATTACAAATGCTTTTCTTAGGTAAAAAAGACCTTCGGGCCACTCAGTTTACTGTCATATACATGAACTATTAATATATATATATATATATATATATATATATATATATATATATATATATATATATAATTATAGGTGTAAAAGTCTATCTGAGCAAAATATGCACTTCTATATAAATATACTAGAAAGTAGCATGCTTTTATAAAAACATGAAAAAATACATTTTTTTCTTAACATTAAAACAGTAAAAATCAATTTGCTGTTATGATTAGGGTTTATTTTATAGGTGTTTGCTGTTATTTTTTGTTCGTATTTGCTAATTTTCGATTATAAGACGTTATAAGTATTTGTTAATTTATATTTTGTTGTTAATATTAGACTTTTTTTCTTTTGTTGTTATAAGTATTTGATGGTATTTGCTGTTATTATCTTGTTATTGATTTTGATTCTTTTGTTGTAATTTTAGGTTTTTTTCTTTGTTATTATAAATCATTGTTTATGTAGATTGGTATTGTAGTTGGTATTGTTTCTTACGTTCTCATTTTTTATAAATAGTATTATTTTTTACGTTTTTTATGTTAAGATTAAAATGTACATGAACTTTCCCATGATTTTATATATGGGTAGTGTGGTTATGGGATCGGGAAGGGAAGAATGATGTGGAGAAGAGAGAGGTGTGACTGTGTGAGGGATGGAGCAACCGAGAGGGAATGCGTACCACCGTGATGATGTGAGTGGAAGCGAACCAAGCGACGAGATTGCGGGTTAGTGTGAGCTGGACGACTTCCTCCACTAAAGATGCCCACGAAGTAAACATATACACTCTGAGTTCTTATAAAGATAAAAATCTAATTTCTTTTTGATCAAATTTGATTTTTTGTTTACTTATAAAAAATTGTCTAAAAGTTATTTATTTGGTTTATCGATTACATTCTACAAATTTTTTAGTTTTCTAAAATAAATTAAAAGAAAATTTATATAGGGTAAGTTTTAGTTTTTTTTTTTTTACTTTATTTTTATTTATATAAGCTTCGATAATTTCATAAATTTTTAATTAGTTTTTATTCAGGCGCAATGTGCCTTTTATTTTAACTTTTTTGTTTTTTTCTTAAGTTTTATTTTGCGTTTTCATTTTGACTGATCCACGGTCACACTTTGATGCATCAAAATAGTGACATTTGAAATTGTGTAGGACATGCATAAAATCTATTTCACATGGTTTGGGTCAATGACGTGTAAAAAGCACAATATCACTTTAATTTAAACTCATCAAACACGTACTATTTCACATGCCATTTAGTTTGCATTACTTAACGAGAAAGCTGACTGTAAACTTCCAACGAAGTTTCCTCCCAATTCATTAATGTCACTTCGAACTAACATTCATCCAAACCAATTGAGGGTGTGTATCTTATAGAAATGTATATTTCATTAAGATGTCTATCATGGAAGGAAAATTGGTTTTTATTGGTCTCAAATATTGTTTTTTTGTCATTGCTGGTCCAAACTAACGAATTAGTCATTGATGGTCCCAACTTTTAATGTATTTATTCCTAACGGTCCGCGGCTAACAGAATTCTAACGCCGTTAGTTTCAGGTTGCCGGAAAAAACGTTTTTGGCCTGGAAAGTCATTTTTTTCCCGGAAAACTCCACTTGGATACCGCCACCATCACCGATTGACTCACCGCCAACCAACCACCATCACTTAAGCACCATCAAATAATTCTGACGATGATTCTAGGATTCCGACGACCTCAATAATTGAGGGTTTTTCTAGAAAAAGGTTCATGAATGTACGATACAAATAAATTACCATGATGTTTTGGACAAAATTGTTGAGTTTTCGGGAAAAATGTGTGTTTTCCGGGCAAAAACGTTTTTTCGGCGACCTGAAACTAACGACGTTAGAATTCTGTTACTCGCGGACCGTTAGGAACAAATACTTTAATAGTTGGGACCGTCAACAACCAATTCGTTAGTTGGGACCGGCAGTGACCAAAAGACGATAGTTGAGACCAATAAAAACCAATTTTCCATTGTGGAATAATTAGCAAAAACTAGTTATCGCGTCAGTAACTGTCACGTAAATAACTAGTTATCTTGTTAATTTAAGCAATGTAGGTTAACTAGCCACTATTCCATTAAAGTAATAATTAAATTATTTTAAAGAAAATAAAAAAAAGAATAATTTGTGATTGGTTGTGTGAATTCCAAAGGGGGGGGGTGTTATGGGGGTGGCGCCGGTTCAAAAAAGGTCGGGATGGTGTGGAGGGCGTCATCATATTCTGCATGGCATGGATGACGCTTCCACAATACATAATCTTACTATAATGGTTATATTATATTGAAAATTATATTATATCGAAGAGTAATAGCTATATTATATAATAATTATATTTATAAATTTTAGTCATCAAAGAGTTTGAACTAATATGACCAGATTCAATACGGTTGTTTAGTTTCACTCTTAAACAGGGACCCGCAAGACTCACCTTGAACAGGGACGTCTGTGCGATGACCAACTGCTCCAGCAGGACCCACCATGCTCAAAGAACCTTACGCGCAGTACGCCAGCTGTACCCGCAGGGAAAGCCTCCCAATGGTGAAGTACCCCGCCTGTTCCCGCAGCTGCGGATACAAGCCATCAGGGAAGGCTACCCGCACTAACAGCAAGGCTACACGCACAAGGCATTCGTTACTTCAGTTGTCACATGAAGGAATGAGCAAGGCGGGAACACTCCCGCCTAAATGAGCCGGTCCGTATGCTTCTGGAAGGTCTTTCGTACTATACCTACTAAGGTATGGGCGGAACAGACAGTTTGACCAGAGCAGCCCATGAACTAATCACAGGGTGACAGCTCACCGACAACAATACGAGGAGGAGCACCCTCTAGTACTGTGTCACTATTAGCCGCTGCCTACTCACCAACCCTCATGATGGGACGTGCGCAGCCTACAATTGGTGGAACAGTATACAGCCGACCTTATTACTGTTGGCCGTAACCTATCCACCAACCAGCATGGCCTGTGCATAGTCCACTGTTGGTAGAACAGGAATACTATTCAGCCGGCTATACCTGCTTGGAAACCTACCTTCGGCTATAAATACTCCAACTCCTTGGAATGGTAAGGACATCGTCTGATATCTCAATCTTATCTAGCAATCTCTTAATATACTCTTATATTCAGAGCAATCTAGTCTGATTCTCACGCCGGAGGGTGGTCACAAGGAGGAACCCCCCCCCCCTTCTCAGTGACGAGCTTACGGTGTCTGTTTTGCAGGTCTCTTGAAGAACAACCGTCTCTGCTAGACCTCATCCGTAGGAAACATTACTTAACCCCCAGATTATCTATAATCTGTCCAGGGTTCACTTAGTGTTTCTTCAATTATATAATAATTATATTTATAAATTTTAGTCAGCAAAGAGTTTGAACTAATATGACCAGATTCAATACGGTTGTTTAGTTTCACTCTTAAAAAATTAACTATCTTAAGAGTATTCCTTTCTTTCACAACCTACTTAATTATCACAGTACAATAAATGAAACGTATCTAAGTGATTATACGCCATGAGATGTGCAATTGCACATATCGTTAGCGTACAAAGTGTAAAAAAGAATGACCACTTTTGATTTCATTTAAAACAAAAATGGGTTATGTAATTGTAAATATATATATATATATATTCCGTGGGTAATTAACTAATTATTTTTATTTATTGTGTAATTATAACCCTTTCTTTATACGTAATTATTTTAATTTCATGCGTAATTAACTAATTATTTTTATTTAATGTGTAATTATAACACTAAAGGACTTTGTATGCTTCATGAGTATTAGGATCAAATACAAATCATTCTTAACATGAGAAAAGTATGAACCAATTTGCTGTTATTATTAGGTTTGTTTTTATAAGTGTTTGTTGTTAGTTTTGGTTCTTATTTGTTGACTTTCGATTATGAGACGATATAAATATTTATTGATTACATTTTATTCTTATCAATATGTTTTTTTCTTATGTTGTTATAAGTATTTGCTGTTATTATTATGTTGTTAATTTTGATTCTTTTGTTGATATTATTATGGTTTTTTCTTTGTAATTATAAAACATTGCTTATATAGATATGTATTGTAGTTGATATTGTTTCATGCGTTCTCACTTTTGGTAGATTGGTATTGTTTCCTACGTTCTCGTTCTCATGTTAAGATCATTTTGTACATGAACTTTCCCCCTGCTTCATGATAAGAAACCTTTTCTATATATCACTAATATATGTATGTTTTTTTCTTCCTTAATTTCCTTGTTTCTTGCCCTTTTGTCTTTAGTTCATAAAATTGCAACGCATATTTGCAATCCTCATTTTTCCATACAACAATTAGGCTTGGTTTATTTCATTATATATGATGGAATGAGAATTATAATTTCAAAACATTCCATCAAATTATATGCTTGATTTGTTAAAGCTAGAATGAAATGAACTAATTTGAACGTTTTCCATGATCAAATTTCATTAAAGGATTTTACCTTTCCATTCATACTAGCTATAAAGTGATTACCAAAGACAATAATTATAGTACAACGAAACCTCAACCAGATGACGAAACGAACAAATTCCCCGTTCTTTAATCCGACAACAAAACAAAGAGCAAAGTATACTGAATATATAAGAATAGTTAAGAGGAGGACGAGCCGGAGAAGTTCAGATTCACACCCACCATTCGGGTCGGGCCTTGTAATATATATACCCAGCCAAGAATCCTTTGCCTAACTTTCATTCCAAGTGTTGAGAGTATAATATCTAGACTAACATACAGATTCTTGACACCAATATATAGACAACCAGTCTATTTCATTTTGCACTTTATTATCTGTCCAACTCCACCTTGCTTGTTCTTTCATGCCATAATTTGGTGTCTTATTCTGTTGCTTAGCATGTCTCTTCTGTTTGAAGCCAAATGCGTACACAAGTTAAATCTTTATAACCCGACCCCCCCCCCCCCACCCGGTCCCCGAGGTGACTCGTTTAATATTAGAGTTTTACTATTATTATTTTTTTTGTATTTCTTAACCCAACTGCCAAATGGGTAGTCACAGCAAAACCTAACAATTTTTGCATATACATAATTGCTTAAAATAATCTCATTATAAGCATATTCAATTTAACTACTGATTAAGTTCTCATCATAAAGTCCACAACTGGTATTGTTTAAAACACTCAAGTCCACATAATAATCAACAAGTTGTATAAAATCACCTATAAACCACATATTTTCAATACTCTCACCTACATGAGACATAATCAATCCATTGAGGCTTAAACATGCTATACATTTTTGGTACTAAAAAAAATTAGCACAACTAAACTTTCTTTAAAACACGCTTAAAACCTTTGACTCCAGCCCTTTTCATCATTGACTCGATCTTTGTAGTAACAAAGTTATTCTCATAGTTCCATGTATCTTCTTTCTGGGACGACCACGATAAAACTGCAACCGCAATAGAAACTCCCCACTGCAAGCCATTTGATCTCGGTGTATTTGGGAAATTCGTCAAAAATTTCACCATCACAATTTCAAGAACTATACCAATCCCGACTATTCCAACAAACAATCGGCTTTTGTGTATACCTTTGAATATATTCCTTTTCTCTACCTTCCTCGAGTTGAACTCATTAAACACCTGACATAGCACGAAAATATTAAAAAGTATAGCGTTTTTCACCCGCTCTTCCACATTAAATATCACTTTACCATTAAAATGGAAAGTCAGCAAAACAATAATCTGGATAACAGCAAGTGCAAATAGGTTTTTCTGCAGCATAGTCATTATAGTTTGTTTGACCCAGCCCGAAGAAGGTTTGTTCAAGAGTTCCTTAGTGGATCGTTCTGTCGCTAGTGCAAGTGAACCCAAGGTATCCATGATTAGATTCACCCACAAGAGTTGAACCGCGGTTAAGGGGACTCCACCTGAAGTTATCGCTGCACTGACGTTATTAAGGAGTGCTCCCACATTTACGGTGACTTGAAATTGGACGAATATTTGAATCTTATTGTACATGCATCGTCCCCGCGTTAAAACAGTTGCAATGTCATCATCTAAATTTGCAATATCTGAGCTCTGTTCACTTTCTTCTTCATCTGTGAAATCACCAAACTTGTCACTTTCCGCCGCTTCTTCACATTCTTCTTGATCCGATAAATCACCAAACTGGTCACTTTCCGCTGCTTCTTCACATTGATCTTGATCCGATTCAAGCATTCCACCTTCGGGTCTGCATGGGTCCTTCAACCCGATAATCCCTAGCAAAGTTAACCCTTCTTCGGTTGGTGTTTGATAATCGTTGCCTTCTGGAACCTTCTTATGCGCGAAAGCAATGCACCCGAGACCACTTGTTGCCATCCCTTTGATTATATTCTCTAACTGTGTTCTTGAATTGCTATCCAATATCAGTTTCCGCCCATGGCTGTTATAATATTTTGAACACATTGCCAACACCATCTCTGCAGCTCCTTTCCAGTGAACATGAATCTTCTTATCACCTTTTCTCTTAATCGAAACCCCACTCTGTTTTTTCTTCCAATTAAATATCTCGACAAGAACAATCGAACTTTTTTCCATCTTCTTCATTTCCATACCCAAATCCTCAACCGCCCACGATAAAATCGCTTTCTCCGTTGGAGATTTAGAGTATTCGGGTACCATCCTTGAGGTGTGTTTGAACCCGACTGCCTCGTGGAGAACTTCAAGAACTTGTTGGGAGATAACATTGGAAGTATGTGGTTCCATGAACTCGAGACCGAGCCAGAAATTTGTTACAGTCATCTGGTTTATAGTCAAAGTCCTGGTTTCATCGGTGCCTATAACCGTGGCTGAACCCATGGTCTGATAGGCAGATAGCTTTCTAACCATGGCTTGATGACCCATCATTCTCTTCATGGAGTATGCAAGTGTGAGGGTAACAACTAGCGGTAGACCTTCAGGGATGGCCACCACTATGATGATTCTGGCCGCCGAGAACATACCCGAATCTAGTATTTTGTTTATGCTAGCGTGTTGCTCATCATACTCCCGGTAACAAATTAACATAATTATAAGAACAAGGAAAGCCACTGCAAGACATACTTTGTTGAGGCTTGATTGTAGTGGTGTTTGATCATTATTATCATCCGTGATGGAACCCATCATCTTTCCCCAGGCGGTGTTCATCCCAACTGATAACACGAGCATCCGACAATGCCCGTCAGCCACTTTGGCACCGGATATTAAAAATGGATTGGTGGTGGCGTTTATATGAGGCTTTTTACTCATGCCGGTCATGCTCGACTCATCAACTAGCAACGGATGCCCGTCAATAAACAACCCGTCTGCTGGAATCTGATCTCCGACATTCAAAACAACGATATCTCCAACGACTATATCGAATATAGATATCTTTTGTCTTCTTCCTTCTCTAACGACATCAATCTTGATATTATTGTTTATTTTTGACAGACTATCAGACTGTTTTTCCTGCCTGAAGTTACTAATCGCCGACACGACAATAACTAGAAACACCGCGAGAAGTATGCTTCCACCTTCATACCATCCTTCTTTAATCCCGTCTTTTTGTATACCGAAACCAAGAGAAAGAGCAGCACACCCCATTAGTATAAGAATCGTGACGTCCTGTAAAGCCCCGGCCGCAAAATAAAACAAACCCCTTGGAGGGGGTGTCTTGTAAGTATTGGAACCAAACACGGCTCTCCTTTCGTTTAAATCATGACCATTGATTCCATTTTCAAGATGAGTGTCAAGGGTTTTTGCTAAACCCTTGACACCATCAAACCTGCGAAGCGTTTCCATGTCTTTGTCTTGTACAATATTAACGAGGCGTGTTTCATCAATACCACAGAATTGGTGATCATCAGTCGACGCCTCACTGATATTGATACGAACCTCAGGAACATGAACGACAAGCTGTGGGATGATTTCGATGAAGTTGTTGGCTATAGAGACCAAGGTGTTGGAAAAATGTATGGTGAAGAAGGCACGCCGCCATCTTTTCTTGGCTTTGGTAAGGGTAAGGGTGGTTGTGCTTATGTTGTATAGCACCGTACCAATGTCATGGGGTTGAATCTCTGTAACCATTTTTGGACTAGCAAGGGAATTTTAAGTAGAGGATTTTTGTTACGGGCGGCCTATATACCTGTATATAATTTGGACCGCCGTACGTCCGTACTAAATGGATAATTATCAGGAACCTTCACAGAAAGTGGGGATCGATTTTGATCATGACGGGGGATAACATGAGAGACGACTTTGTTACGTCATCTACCCCACACAATCTCACATGGTCTCTTCAACCAACTCTTACGTGTTGTTCCCGAGTCGGGGAGGGGAGAGGAAGGAAATGAGAGAAAAATGTTAAAATATCATGTTTCAGATATTTTTTAAGAAGAAAATGGGAGGGAAAGTGAGTGAAAATACTAGAAAATTTAATTATATATTCATCGTCTCAAATTGGAGAGATTATGAGAGAAAATATTTTCAATTACTAAATTACCCTTAAAACTTATTTTATTTTAGTTTTACTTAAAGGGTATGATAGTAAAACTATTATTTTCTTTTTTTTTTCTCTCAAATCGGGAACACATGAAATATGTAAATTCCTTGATTTTCCTTTCCTTCTTATTAAACTCGGAAACACAAAAATAAGCTTTCCGTCTCCTTTCTTTTCTCTCCTAATTTCCTTTCCCATTTCCATTTCTATTTTACGTATGATTTAGTTTTTGTTCTTCTATATATAACATTGTGTAATATTTGTTAAATGGGTAAAGTTAAAAACTTAAAATGTAAAGAGGGATATAAAAATGAGAAGTGTTATAAGGAATTGTGGCCACACAAAAAAACCACTAAAAATATTTAAAAATAAATAAATAAATCAAAACTTAAAATATAAATAAAACACAAAAAAATTTTAAAAACCAAAATATTTCCCTCGTCATTCCCGTTACAAAAGAAAGACAAAAAAACACAATGCCGAGAAAAAAGACACAATGCCGACAATGAACAAAGAACACAATGATAAATTAAAAAAAAGACACAATATGTAGTCGTAAAATATAATATAATGTCGACAAAATATAACACAATTTTGATAATATAACACAATACAAGAAAAAAAAGACATAATGTTAAGAAAAAAAAGACTAATCAATAACAATAATAAATAAAAAATACAATGATAAATTCAAAGACAAAATGATCTTTTTTACACAACAATGTGTCTTTTATTATTATTATTATTATTATTAGAACGAAGAAGGCGGTGGAAATATATTTTTTTTTATTAAATTTTGAGTTATGATTTGTTTTATTAATTTTCATTATTTTTTTGTTAAAAATTATTCTCATCTTTTTCATTTTTTACCTATTTTTAGAATAATCTGACCCTTGTTAAATAATATAAATCTATAAATAGAGTTTTATTAGGAAAAAATTACTCGCACTTCATATCAGTTTTATTGAAGGTAAAAATTGAAGGTAAATTATTTATATCCTATGTTTTTTGGTATCCTAACAAGTAATTGTACTCGCGCGTTGTGATGAAACTGGTTAAATGCATTGTAGTTCAAAATCTACCATGCATTGCGGCAAGTACGTGGCAGGAAGGCAGTCTCGGTTCAATTCGCTATGATAAAAGTTTCATTACCAAAATTGAAGTGCCAAAAGGTAAAAATGTAAGCTGAAACCCGAGTTAGGGAACAAAAATGCCATCGCCACTGCCATCTGACCACCATCGTCACCGTAGATGTCATCGTTTTCACTATTGTCGTCACCACCATCAACATCGTCGCCGCCACCACCATCGCCTGACCAGCACCGCCATCGCCACTAGGGTTGTAAACGAACCAAACTGAACGAAGTCTTGTGCATGTTCATTCATTTAGTATTAAACTTGTTCACGAATGGTTCATAAACACTAACCGAATGGCAATTATTGTTTGTGTTCATTCGTTAAGGAATTCAACTTGTTTATAAACATAAATGAACATTACCTATTGAAGAAGAAAAAACAACACTCTTAATCCAAAACATTATTAATAATCATCTTAAATAAATATAAAGTTAAGCACCAAGAGATAATAATTATCACCATAATCATCCCTCAATCGACGATTTTATTCTAATAAAGTCAACGAAACATAAGTTTGATTGTTATCCGTTAAAGCAAGATTTTATAAAACAAACCATTCACGAAATGAACTAAACATAAACAATAAACATATTAATTTAAATATTAGATTGGTTATTACATATAAAATATTGTAAAACAAACCTTTAACTAACAGACATAAAACGACCAAAAACTAACATAAATGAATACATTACCGAACATTCACGAAGACAATTAAACAAATACCACATTTATTCATGTTTTTCGCTCGGTAGTGTATTTGTTCTAAAAAATCAATATATATATATACACACACATATATATTGAGTGTGGCCCAACCAAGTTATTTGAGTCCGGCCCATTCATGTTATTTGAGTCCGGGCTGGCCTTAAATTTTTAAAAAAATAAAGTTAGTTTAAAGCCAAAGAACAAGAAATTTTTAACGAAATAAACATAAAGATAAAGAAAGACTGAGAAATAAAACTCCATAAGATCAAACCAAAGCTCAAATAAATTGTAAATAAAAAAAAAAGAAATATTAAGACCAAAATCTAACGATACCATTTGGAACACAACAACAAATGGAGTTTTCATTGTGCGTAACAATTTTTTGTCATCGTAAACCGAAACCATTAGTAACAATTTTTTGTCATCGTAAACCGAAACCAAACCATTGAAAATTGAAAACAGTTGAAAACGGCCGGCCAAAAGCTAAAAAAAAAATCAACCGTGAAATCATACCAATGACCGATTTTAACAGTTTTACGGCTTCAAACCAAATAATGAACACCCATAAACTTGTTACGTGATTACCAAGTTTATATTTCCCGTCGCATCGCGCGGACACCCATCTAGTTTCGCTAACACATTAAGCTTAAATTTCAACTCATTTAGTTTTGAACATAAAATGAACACATAACTTAAATGTTTAAAATTAAATATGTACATGCTTTAAACGGAAATTATATTTTAATAATTACAATTAAATGTTATTGGCCGATAATATTCTCAAGTAAGAATATTCTTGCTGACGGTCCAAAGTTTTAACAAATTTACTCTCATTGGACCTCCATTAAAAACAACTTAACGGTGTTAAGTTTTATCTGAATTTCAAATTAATGTTTCAGGGCTTTTGATCAGAAAGAGAATACGAGTCGATTGAAGTAAAATTTACCTCGAAACGATACTCTAAACGATGAAACAATGCTTCAATTTGGGTGTTTGAATTTTCAGTTAACAAAAATTAAGTCGTTTGGAGCACCATTTTGACATAAGTATTGCATCAATCAACTCGTATCCTCTTTCCGATTAAAAGACCTAAAACATCAATTTAAAATTTGAATAAACTTAATGCCGTAATTTTTTTGTTTTTTTTAGCGAAGGTCCAATGAACTAGGTTACCACCAAACTACTGTTTCGATACATTTTTGGGAATGGCTGGGTAACGTGATTTAATTTACCAATATTTTAATATTAATTATGTGTTAAATTATTTAGAACAAAATTCGTTCTCTACTTTTCACTTAGAGCATTCCAAGCATTTTCTCTATTTTTACCTTTATAATTACATTAAAAAAAATATTACATTTTCTCTCTTATATACAATTTAATAATATTTTTTACATATTTATTATTATTTTTTATCTCTCATCCATTCACAACCACTTTTTAGTATATTAAAAAATAAATAGATGATGAACATTGTTTCTCTAAATTTGCTCAAAATTTACTCATTTTTCAAAAATCTCTCTCCTCCACTCATTAACACTCTTTTAAAAAATTTAGAGAACTCCCTCACATATGATAAAGGAGCTACCGAGAATACTCTTACAATGATTAATATAACACTCTTTAAAAAATTTAGAGAACTCTCTCACATAATGATAAAGAAGCTATCGAGAATATCACATACTTTGTATTATAATCCAAAATAAAGTAGGCTTTATTGAAAAATTATATGAACTTTGCAACAATTTATATTTGTAATAATTATGTTGGAAAAGCTGTTAGAAGAAACGGTTTCCTTGACATGCGTTTTTCTCACAATTTTTGTAGGAAAATTGTTGAAAAATGATTTTCCAACAAATTTTCCACTAAATGTAAGAATATACTCATTTTTAGTACTGAATATATTAAACTATTTAACAAGATTAAAAACCAAAAAGTTCATTTAGATTGATAAAGTGGTATTTGAATGATAAAGTTTGGGTAAATATGTAATAAGAAATCTTAACAACGGGATATATGTAAGGGATGTAATATGGTACAAATAAAATTAACATACTAAATATAAAAATAACTAGTCATTTGTATTTATGTATTTAATACAAGCTCTATATGTAAAAATCCCAAAAGATAAGAAAAAAGTGCAACACTAAATTGGCTCTCGTCATTCATAACGGTTCTTTTTCCGGTGTCAATCTCATTCCTATGTCTCAAAAGCTAACTCTATACAATATCACTTATACAAACCTAACTGTGAATATACATGCTATGTGTATTGTCTTCAAACTAATGCCCGATCGTAACAGAAATGAAGGTACACCCAAACTTACTTTGTAATTAACGTGTAGGAACTAATATTTGCTAGAATTTGAATTTTGATAAATTGTTGCACCTTTAAACTCTAAAACTCATGGTGACATATAGAAATTGATGATTTCGTGAATCTAAGATTTTTCTTGGGAAATAGGAGACAATAAAATGGTTTCTAGGAGAGAAAAAAATGCTTTGGTTTCTAGGCGATCCGTCTATGAAATTGTGGATCCTAGCGTTTGCTGCAACGCCGGCCTTGAGGCATGGCGGGGTAGTCGACGGCCAGATGCCCGACACCCCGCTAGGCCCGAAATATTTTTTTTTTCAAAAAAATTTATATGTATTTTTATCAAAAGAATATGTATAATTAATGTTTCAACACAATTACATAACCACTAGCTTGGTTTAGTGGTAAAGGGGTATGACATCTAACCAAAAGATTGTGGGTTCTAGTTTTATTTGAGACAATTTTAAGCTTATTTTTGTACAAAAGTTTTTTACACAACTCAAATCATAATCAAGTAAGCTCATTTAAAATTAAATTTTTTAAACTCAACAAAATGTTTTTTTTACTTAAGGCCCAAAATAAATTTCGTCTTCGGCCCAAAAATGTTTTCGCCTTTTTGGAGCCGGCCCTGGTTTGCTGACTGTGTGATGGATTGTTTGCTGAGTTGAACAATTCACACATGTTCAAATTTCAAATGGAGGAACCACTAAAGTCATTTATTAGATTGTACAAGTCATATCCCATTGAGTATCATACATGACTTTGCAGTTCACGATCCACCGCCTGTGCGATTGATAGTGGTTCCTTCATTTGGAATGGAGGAACAGTTGGCAAGTTGAAAAGCAATAAAAAATCCAATATTTTATAGGGAAAATTGACAATTGAATCCGGTTTTTCCGATTATTTTCATATCTGCAATAGTGTGAAAAGAAGGAATCCTCCAACTCACCAGACAAACATTCACATGATCTGCAACGACGTTAGGATCCGCCATTTCAAATGGTGGATCGCCTAGAAGCCAAAACATTTTCATCTCTCTTCTAGAAAACTACAAAAGCATGTGATTTTCTCCTATTTAAAAACAAAGTTCGACATTGTGGCGATCAATTGTGCATGAGACAATACAGTAGTATCTTTACGATGCCCTGAATCCGGATTTTCCAAAATGTGGCTTGTAAAATCATTAATTGGAAGCTAAAGTTCTGAGTTGGAAGCTTAAGTTTTTTACAATGGTAGGAATAAAATCAATAATTGATTGATTTGTTATGTCAAATATGTTATTGATTTTGAGACTCCTTATGACCCCTTTGTATATTCCACATATGCCTTTGTGTTCTTGCTGGTGCAAATATGTACCCTTGACATTTGAATGGTCAATGGTTTAAATGTATTCAAAATAGGTATTTATTGTTACATATACACACATAAATATATTCAAATGGCAGACTCGTATTAAAACAGTGTTGGTAATAGAATATGGTTTGTGTTCATAGTTGCAATACGAATAGCGCTAAATTTGTCATGACTCAAGATGATTGTTGCAAATATGTTTATATTTAATGCATACAAACTCTTAATGGTGATATGAGTTCATAAACTGTCATAATGTATTTAATGTCAAAACTAATTTGGTGATTGTACATTTTGTACATTTGTAAATGAAGTGATTGTACATTTGTACATCCCAGTTGTTTGATCCTTGATAACTAAAGATGAAGCCCAAAAACAATTAATAAAGAACAAATAAGAATCTGATATATATATATATATAAAGTACATACAGATGAAAAAAAATCAAATTATAACACTGCTATAGACTATAATGATATGTATGAAAAACCAATATGAATAATATATATATATATGTGCTAACTGTATCTTAGAGTCTAATGTAGCTTAGAAATGGTTTATCGGGTACTGGTATCAGCTTCATAACCCATCCGATAGGCCACGATAAAGCTGCAATACCAATACAAATTCCCCACTGCACACCGTTTAATCTTTCTGTGTCCGCAAACTTCTTCAAAAACTCCACCATCAAAATCTGAAGGATAACAGTCATCCCGATTATTCCAACAAACAGTCTGTTTTTGTGTATACCTTTGAATATATTTCTTTTATCCAGCTTCCTCGAGTTGAACTCATTAAACACTTGACATAGCACAAAGGTATTGAAAATTATCGTGTCCTTCACCCTTTCATCCACGTTAAATATCGCCATACCTTTAAACTGGAACGTCAATAAAACAGTAATCTGGAAAGTAGCTTGTGCCAGTAGGTTTCTCCACATGATATTT
The DNA here is from genome assembly GCF_021521415.1 of Bidens hawaiensis. Classification (NCBI taxonomy): domain Eukaryota; kingdom Viridiplantae; phylum Streptophyta; class Magnoliopsida; order Asterales; family Asteraceae; genus Bidens; species Bidens hawaiensis. The sequence goes on along the minus strand of NW_027491217.1, from coordinate 53,985 downwards.
GTTATGAGTGGCTCGACCCGACCCACAGGCGGTTTGTCCAAGAGTTCCTTAGTGGGCCCTTCTGTTGCAAGTGCAAGTGCACCCAGAGTATCCATGATTAAGTTCACCCACAAGAGTTGAACCGCGGTTAAAGGGACCGAACCAGAAGTTACCGCTGCAATGAAGTTAATAACAAGAGCTGCTATATTTACCGTGAGCTGAAATTGGATGAATTTTTGGATATTATTGTACACGCATCGGGCCCCACATTAATACAGTTGATACAGAGGCAATGTCGTCATCTAAGATGACAATATCTGAGCTCTATTTCGCCACTTCGGTTCCTTGAATTCCCATTGAAAGTCCAATATCCGGTCTTTGAGTGCTGGTGCGTCGTTTGTCCCGTCACCGGTAACTGCCACAACATGTCCTTTTTGTTTCAAGCATTTTACCATTAAAAGCTTATCAAAAGGCGAAGATCTTGCCATCACACGGATTTTATCAACCTTTTGCATTCTTTCTTCGTCTGTGAAATTACGAAACTGAACACCTTCCACCACTTCGTCTTCACGTACTTCTTGGCCCAATTCACGTTGAAGAGGTAGGTCCCAGCAGAGCCCAGTTGGACCCGCAAGACTCACCTTGAACAGGGACGTCTGCGCAACGACCAACTGCTTCCGCAGGACCCACCATGCTCAGAGAAGACCTTACGCGCAGTACGCCAGCTGTACCCGCAGGGAAAGCCTCCCAATGGTGAAGTACCCCGCTTGTTCCCGCAGTTGCGGATACAAGCCATCAGGGAAGGCTACCCGCACTGATAGCAAGGCTACACGCACAAGGCACTATTGCTACTTCAGTAGTCACCTGAAGGAATGAGCAAGGCGGGAATACTCCCGCCCAGATGAGCCAGTCCGTATGCTTCTGGAAGATCTTTTGTACTATACCTACCAAGGTATGGGCAAAACAGACGATCTGACCAGAGCAGCCCATGAACCAATCACAGGGTGACAGCTCACCGACAACAGTACGAGGAGGAGCACCCTCTAGTACTGTTTGTCACTATTAGCCGCTGCCTACTCACCAACCCTTACTATGGGACGTGCGCAGCCTACAGTTGGTGGAACAGTGCATAGCCGGCGGTAAAGGAACAGTATACAGCCGACCTTGTCACTGTCGGCCGCAGCCTATCCACCAACCAGCATGGTTTGTGCGTAGCCCACTGTTGGTAGAACAGGAATACTATTCAGCCGGCTGTACCTTCTAGGAAACCTACCTTCGGCTATAAATACTCCAACACCTTGGAATGGTAAGGACATCATCTGATATCTCATTATCTTATCTTCTCTAGCAATCTCTTAATATACACTTATATTCAGAGCAATCTAGTCTGATTCTCACGCCGGAGGGTGGTCACAAGGAGGAACCCCCCCTTCTCAGTGACGAGCTTACGGTGTCTATTTTGCAGGTCACCTGAAGAACAACTTTCTTTGCTGGACCTCATCCTCGTGGGAAACATTACTTAATCCCCAGATTATCCGTAATCTGCCCAGGGTCACTTAGTGTTTCTTCATTGGCGCCATCCGTGCATAAAAGCTAGAACTAATTCTTAGTTTTTTCAAAATTTCTGAAGAAATGGTTAACGTTACTCCGGTCCCAAGTCCAGTAAGCGACCAAGAAACCCCGGTAACCACAACCCCAGCAACTGGGGGGAACACCGGCGGTTATACAAATTTTACGAACACTACCCCGGTTACCCAAGCCGGGACAAGTGCAGTAAACAATATTTCACTGGGGTTCACTGATGCCCAGTTGGAGAAACGGACGAGGGTCCCTCGCCAAACACTCGATCAAGTTAAGGCGTGGGCCGAAGCACGTCAGAAAGAGTTCCAAGCTGAGTTGGATGAACGCTTGCGTTCACTTCAACAGGCTGACGAATTCGGCAGTACTCGCCAACATCTCAACATGAACAGTGAGTGCGAGTACTCGGACGATGAGCGGGAAGAATCCGATACCGACGCAAACCCTCGCCATAAGGCAAAAGGGAAGCGTAAGGAAACGGACTTCCAGCCGGCAAGGAATTTTGGAGAAACCTTTAAACCAACGAACGCGGGGAGAAACCCACGTGACTTCTCCAAAACCTTTAGACCAACTGCTGCAAATGCGGGAAAGTCCAAGTTTGCAAGGGACATTGCGGAAGCAATCGCCCCGAGAAGTGCCAAACAAATGTCCAACATCGGCACTTATGATGGTCTATCCGACCCAGACGACCACTTGAACAGATTCATTGCGGGAGCATTCGTCAATAACTGGACGGAACCCACGTGGTGTTATATGTTCCAGATGACTCTGGTTGGAGTGGCCAGGGCATGGTTCGATCGTTTACCGGCCCACCACATCTATGATTGGGCGGACTTTCAGAACAAGTTCAGCCAACACTTCAGCCAACAGAGGAAATATACTGAAGAACAGTGGACGATCCTCAACTGCGTTAGAGAGGAGGATGAATCTTTACTAGACTTCATCACTCGCTTCAACTCCAAAAAGCTGAGTCTGGGCAACATAAGTGAAGATCTTGTTCGCGCCGCTTTCATCCAAGGCGCCGAATACCCAGAGCTTATCCGCACATTGACGGGTAAGGACGGCATGCCGTCCACATGGGATGCCATCATGACGGCGGCCAAGCGCTTTGCCGAGACGGAGAAGCAACTGGGAAGGGATCTTCCCCAGAGTACACACCTCTACACGCAAAGGACTAGAGAAAACAATGTTCAGATCGCCCGGCAGAACAAAAAGAGGAAGCTAGGTATTTGGCAGTCAAGGGTAAACTTTGACACCTCATCCAGCTCTCGCCCTCTTGTTGGCGGAAGGGATAACACACACCCTTCAAGCCGAAAACACCGGTGGACGCCACTCACCAAAAGCGTCACGGAGATATTTGCCACCGAAAAACTACCATGGCCAAAAGCTCCAATGATCCGGCAGCGACCTAATGCAGATCAAGGCAAATCCTGTGATTTCCAAGGGACAAAAGGTCATAGTATGGAGGAGTGTACATCCTTGAAGGATATTGTTGAAACATTCGTCAAGGATGGAAGACTTGCACACCTTGTGGCATCATTCAAGAAGGGAGGAAGGAATGATAACCGGTACAGGGGCAACGGACGAAAGCCCGTTGACATCAGCATCAACATGGTTCATGGCAACATCAGAGGAAGAAAAAGGCGAGCGACAGAACCATGCGCGTGGAAGGAAGCTGAGGTGCGCTTCCCGCGAGTGCCAGGAGGACCCAGCAAAGAAGGCCCTATTGTCATCAAAAGCCAGCTGGGGCACTACATCACTTCCCGCACTCTTGCTGATAACGGCGCCTCGTCAACGGTGATGTACAGGCAGTTCTTCGACAAGCTAGATGACGAAGACAAGGAACGCCTGGAAACGATCTACGCCTCGATGGAAGGGTTCGACGGCAGCACCAACACCCCCCTGGGTATCCTATCTTTCCCCGTCACTCTTACGGACGGGAATCACTCACGCACTGAAGACGTGGATTTTGTCGTGATGAGGAAGCCACACCACACATACGACATTCTCTTCGGAAGAGACGGGATGGCAAGATTCAACGCCGTGGTATCTTCAGTCCACGGCATGATGGGATGGCCAACAGCTGAGGGTGTAGCGATGATCACCGGCATTCCCCAGGTATGCATCGCATCTGTCTCATCTAAACCCAAACCAAAGATGGCTAAACCAACCATCACCGATCCGGAAAGATGGGCCTTCAACGGCAAATACCCTGACCAGGCCGTTACCATTGGCCCAACAGTTGTTGATCCCACACGCACCTTGCTCAAACGCTTACTACAGAAAAACGCTGACATCTTCGCGTGGACACCAGCTGACATGACTGGTGTACCCCGAAGTAAGGCAGAGCATAAGCTCAAATGCGATCCGGCTGTTACGCCAGTCGTACAAAAGAGCAGAGTAATGGGGCCAGAACAAACTAACGCGTGTAGAACCCAAGTCAAGGAACTCCTTGACGCAGGCATCGTACGCGTTAGCAGATATCAAACATGGGTTGCAAATCCCGTTATGGTACCGAAGAATAACAAACAATGGCGCATGTGCATAGATTTCAAGGACTTAAACAAAGCATGCCCCAAATATTGTTATCCGTTACCCGAAATTGATCTTAAGGTGGATTCGTTAGCACCGTTTCGCCTTAAATGCTTCCTGGATGCGTATAAGGGATACCATCAAATCCACATGGCCGTTGGTGATCAGGACAAAACCGCTTTTCGGACGCCCGATGGTACATTTTGTTATCAAATGATGCCATTTGGACTTAAGAATGCCGGGTCCACATACCAACGCCTGATGGACAACCAGTTTCATGCCCAAATTGGGAGGAACTTGGAAGTCTACATGGATGACTTGGTCATCAAAAGCCCTGACGCAGAAGCGATGTTGAAAGACATCGAAGAAACTTTCAACACGCTCAGGAAGATAAACATGAAGCTCAACCCGAGCAAGTGTGCCTTTGGAATGGAAGAAGGGAAGTTCTTGGGGGTCATCGTCACTAAAGATGGCTTCAGAGCCAACCCTGAAAAGGTCGAAGCCATTATCAAAATGGAATCACCTACTACCATCAAACAGGCTCAGACACTGAATGGACGACTAGTCGCACTTAATCGCTTTTTGGCAAACCACGCGGATAAGTCGTTTCCTTTCGTGTCAACGTTGAGAAACTGTTTAAAGAAAACGCACTTCCGCTGGACACCAGAAGCGGAAGCAGCTTTTCAGGAGATTCGGTCACGCTTGATCGAACTCCCAACGCTCACGGCACCAGAAGCGGGGGAGGGGTTAATCCTATACCTTTCCGCAACAGATAGAGCAACCGGGGCGGTCCTGCTAGTTGAACGGAAAGGCACCCAGATGCCAATCTATTATGTCAGCCGTATCCTAACAGACGTAGAAACCCGGTACTCTACCCTCGAAAAATTAGTCTTAGCACTTATACACGCCTCACGCAGGTTAAGACGATATTTCCAGGGTCACCCAATCACCATTCTCTCCAACTTCAAACTTGCAAACGTTCTACGCAAACCCGAGTTATCGGGACGCCTAGCCAAATGGGCAATTGAGTTGGGGGAATACGCGATAAAGTATAAGCCAAGACCAGCCATAAAAGGCCAGGTTTTGGCCGACTTTATTGCGGAAGTGCCTGCATCGCGGGAAAAAGAGTGCCAGGAAGAGGCTCAACCCTCTCCAGCACAGGACATCAATGATGTCTGGCGACTCTACACTGATGGAGCAGCCAGTAACGAGGGTTCAGGCGCAGGGCTGAAACTAACCAACCCAGCAGGCCAAGAATACACTTACGCTATTCGACTGGATTTTCCAAGTACGAATAACGAAGCCGAGTATGAAGCATTCTTGGCCGGGCTGAGAATTGCGCGTAAGATGGGAGTGAAACACTTGGAAGCCCACGTGGATTCCATGTTAGTAGCCAATCAAATCAACGGGACGTACACGGCCGTGAACGACACAATGGCCCTGTACCTCGCACAAGCAAAAACCCTTATGCGCGATTTTAACGATTGCAAAGTCATACACGTCAAGCGTAGTGAAAACAAATCTGCGGATGCGTTAAGCAAGCTTGCATCATTAGCCTTCACCCACTTGGGAAAGGACATCCGCATTGAACTCCTCGAGGCACCTTCGGTCCCGCATAAGGAAATTTGTGTCATCCAAACCGGCACAGAAACGTGGATGACACCAATAATAAAATACCTTGCTGCAGGTACACTACCAGAGTCAAAAACACAGGCAAGAAAACTACGCTGTAAAGCACTGAATTATCAACTCATCGATGACATCCTATACAGACGTAACTTTCTTGGCCCACTCTTAAGATGTGTGGACAACCAAGATGCTGACTACCTCCTAAGGGAAGTACACGAAGGCATCTGTGGAGTACACGCAGGTCCACGCGCTGTTGTAGCTAAGCTAAACAACGCGGGATACTTTTGGCCGGGGATGCATACAGATGCGCTGGCATACATCAGAAAGTGCAGGTCTTGTCAGCTCTACGCACCCAACACGCATCGCCCGAAGAATGAACTTGTTCCAGTCACCTCTGCATGGCCATTTCAGAAGTGGGCCATCGATGTGACAGGCCCATTTCCTACAGCAGCAGGAAATGTTCAGTTCCTAGTGGTAGCCATCGACTACTTCACCAAGTGGATAGAAGCAAAACCCTTAGCCCAAACAACCGCGAAACATATCAAAAAATTTATTTGGGAATTTATTATTTGTCGTTTTGGACTTCCACAGAATTTGGTGAGCGATAACGGCACCAACTTTGCTGACAAGAAGCTACAAAAGTGGCTGGAAGAACTTTAAATCACCCACACTTTTACCTCAGTGGCGCACCCGCAGGGTAATGGTGAGGTAGAAAGAGCAAATAAGAGCATCGTCGAAGGCATAAAGAAAAGACTCTTGGAACACAGATCCGGCTGGGTGGACGAGCTTCCGCACGTCCTTTGGGCAAACAGAACGCTGAAAAAGGCCAGTACGGGAGAAACCCCGTTCAGTCTCACTTATGGCACTGAAGCCATGGTCCCGGTCAAAATTGGTTTACCCTCACCAAGGGTCTTGATTCAGCCAGAAGACAATGATGCGGAAAGACGGTTAGACCTTATGCTAACCGAGGAACGCAGAGACTTAGCCGCAGTGCGTGAAGAGAACTACAAGCGACAAATGCAAAAGTACTACAACACGCGGGTAAAACTCTGCAACTTCAATATAGGAGACTACATACTGCGTAACAACGAGGCTTCGAACCAACAACGCCCAGGAAAACTGGCCCCGGTCTGGGAAGGGCCATACATTATCAAAGAAGTTCTGGGAAAGGGCGCGTACCGGCTCGAAAGGCTCGATGGCACTCCCATCTCAAGAACATGGAATGGAGCTCAATTACGCAAATGTTATATGTAGATCAATTCCAAACTTGTAAAGAAAAGGCCTAGAGCCACTTCTAATGGAAATGATTCTCCTTTCACAATGTGTTGATAGCTTTACCTTTATACTTATGAACTTCCCACACTGATGTGCCGGTATTCACCACATAAATATGGGAAGAAGTAAGTCGTTACGTGTGGAAGGCGGCAAAACCCGCATAAACACAAAACGGTAAAAATTTCAAAAGGAAAACCTACACGCAGGTCAGATGTAGGCAAAGTTTAGCCATCCTAAGTGCAAGTGACGGTCTTACCCGCACAATCACGAACAAGGAGGCAAAACTTAAACCTATTATCTACCACGTTCAAAGGTTAACTTATTCTAAACACTTAGAAAATTTCAAAGGAAAAGATGAGGAAAACTTCCACGCAGGTCAGATATAAGTAAAGTTAAGCCATCCTACTAAGTGTAAGTGACGGTCTTACCCGCACAATCATGAAAGAGGAAGCGAAACAAACTTATAATTTGACACGTTAAAAAGTTAACTTATCTAAGTACTAAAGAAATTGCTAAGTTAAATCAAAACATGCGTAAAATAAACAAGGCAAGGAATTAACACAATCTTTATTCCATCAAAATTCAAATATTACAAAGATTGCTGGGTGCATACCCGCATACAAAAGAAGCTATACAAAAACAAAAATCTACGCTAATGGTGGAAAGGGATCTTCAGGATCAAGCTTCAGGACCACTTCCACTTGGACCCGCTCCATCAGTAGAGCGTGGTGGTTCAAGGAAAGCTTTAAGGATAGCTAGCCCATCATCAGCAGCAGCGACTTCGTTCACCTTCTCCACCACCGGATGCGGGAAGGCGGCATACTGGTTCACTGCTTGGTCATAAACAGCTTCAGTATCCATATCATACAAAGGGAAGTTGGAAGGCGGGATGCTTTTCTCAACGAACCCTAGACCAACCAGGAAGCCGGCCTTTTCCCCATCCTCATGAGAAGCGTTGAGGGCTGCGCTCATAGCATCGTCATAAGACGTCTCTGTGAAGACCCGATGCACAACCTACAAAAAAGAAAAAATACAAGTATCAAAACCTTTTCTATTTAAAAGAAAAGCGTAAAGACATTATGAAGTAAAGCTTACCTGAGACAACGCTTCTCGAAGAAGCCATTCCTTGGTAACCAGAGCTTCCTGGAGGGCAGCTTGAGCTTGGGTACGGGCGCGTTCGGCTTCATTTTTGTTGAGGTTGGCAAGCAACACTTCTTTAGCCGCAGCCTCTTCAACGCCCTTTAGCTTCCGCTCAGTCTGGTCAAGCACCCCCCTCTGGTCCAGGATCTCTTGAAGCTTCTTCGCGTCTTCCATCGCCAAGGCATCATGAGCCTGTTGGAGCGCCTCTAGTTTAGCTTTAAGTTCCTCATTCTCGAGGCGTAGAGGCTCAGCAACAGCTTCAGCCTTGGTGGCCCTTTCAGTTGCGTTCCGAGCAGTTTCCTTAGCCAGCCGAAGCTGTTCGTTAACAGCTTGGGCAGCCTTGGAACGGGCCTCGAGACGGGCCTGAACTTCAACTTCAAGGGCCTTGAACGCCTTCTCCTTCTCCGCAGCAGCCGCGGAGAGCCTCCTATTCTCCTCCCGGACAGCCCGCGCCTGAGCTGCTTCTTAGATGCGAGCTGCTTTTAACTTGTCATTTTCACGACAAAGAAGCTCGACGCGCGGCTGCATCCGGGCCAGGAGAACCCGAAGCTCATTGGTTAGCCTACCCTCCTGGTAGCTAGCCATGGCTTCCCCCAACGCACCACTGGGAGCTGCGTGACGAGCCCACTCCACGCACTCCACAGGTGTGCGAAGGGTTGTTCCTCGGCGGATGTTCCATCGTGGAACATACACTTCATTGGAATCCGACACTGCAAAAAAACAAAAGGCAGTTAGGAAAAGATGATATATAAAAAAAAAAAAAAAAAAAAAAAGAGGCCAAAAGAACCCTACGCACCTGTAGGGTCAACAACAGGCCGATAACCGCCAAACCCATCACCTGAACCCAAGGGAAATCCGTCCAAGAGATCAGGTAGATGGGAAGGAGGCAGAGGTTGGCGAGAAGCCCCATGCATACCTGAAGGATCGGCCGTCGTTGCCGATGACGGAGGAGGCATGGTGAAGGCCGCCGCGGTAGTAGAAACCAACGGAGGTGAACTCACTGTAGGTGAACTCACAACCGTGGTCGCCGCTGCGGAGTCCGCAGAAAAAGTAACCGCCGGCTCAGTGAAAGATGCGGTAAATATGGCACTGACAGCCGGCGGTGATGTCATCACAGCTGGAACAGTTGGCTCAACGGAGTGACCAACTGAACCAGCGGAAGCAGGCGCAGGCGCAGCCGCCTGGGTCGTCGCCTCAGGTAGGCTGACCAAGCCTACCGTCATGGGTCCGGAGGTACTCCTCCCTGCTTCACCCAGGAATGCGGTAGCATCCACGCCTGCACAAAGAAGATAAGTATTAATGATGGAATGCTATGAAGTTAAAAATAAAGTTTGTACTTACGGGTTTTCTTGAGCCTGAAAGTGCGGACAGGCGGGGATGAACCCGATGGAGCCGGCATCTTCACGCCGCTCACCGTTGTCTTCCTGGGCTCTCCGGAGGTGACAGTCGTCGCAGCCTCCGGAGCAGTGGTCTTATCACCACCGGGGTTCCCCGCCACCTCCTCGCTCTCGGTCTCTGAATCAGACCGAGGCACCGGATCGGCAGTGGAGGCCACCTTCGCCTTCTCTTTCCCGCCGGCAGCCTTCTTCTTCCGCACCAACGAAGGACCATCTGCGGATTCCTTATCAGAACACAGGATTAGAGGAATTCCAGCAGAGGTTTCAACATTGAGGGGTCGAGGGTTGAATAACGCCTTACCTGGCCGCCTGGCGCTCAGGATCTCGTGGCCTGGCGGGTAGACCTCCACGAACCGATCCGCCGTCTGTGCAAGGATGGGCAACTCGTTCTCATCTAGAGCACGAGTACCCATCCGAGCGGGACTATCAGCCTCCCGCGGATACAGGAGCGACTGCAAGTCGTTCCCCTCTGAAATAAAAGACAAAACAGTTAGAAGAAAAACATATATAAACAAAGAAGACAGAGCATACCGTAAGGGACAGAGTTCAAACCGTATTCAAGGACGATCGGGATCTTTTGCGCATCCGCATCCTTCCACACCCGGCTCATCCCGAGCATCACCATCCCGGACTCCGCAATGCGGTAAACCGGAGATTGGACTCGGGATATCTTTGAAAACCATTCCGCCTCCTGGTAGTTGGAGGCGTGAAGGCTGGGGAGTGCTTGCCCATTCTTGAACTTCATGGCAAGGGGGATGGCGCGAGCGGAGATAAAAAAGAACTCCCGCTTCCATGAACGAAGACTGCGCTCGGTTGCGCAAATCTTCAAACCCTTGATCCGGGTTATCAGAGTATACCACCCCTGGATGCACCTCCAAGAGTAGAAGGTCATCAGGCGGTCGACGAAGGGCTCAATGCCCAGAATCCGGCACACCCACTCGAAGTGGCGAATCTTCGCGATCGCCATCGGGTGCACCTCGGTCAGGTGTACACCGTGCCTCTCTAGGACACGGTACACAAACTTTGTCAACGGGAACCTAAGATTCCCATAGACAAAGAATGCAGCATATACCCCGATCTTGCCTCTGGGGGCATCATACACCGTCTGATGAGGTTCAGGAAACTCAGGCTCGAGAGACTCGAGCATGAACTTCCTGACGATGTACTGATATAGATCGACAGGCAGAGCACACTGGCACTCGCCAGCAGTACTCTTGTCATCGGTGTACACCCCAGCCTCCTGGGCTGTAGCCTCAAGATCGTGAGAAGACATCTTGCAGGTATGAAAAAGAGAACGATTTCAAGAGAATGCTCGACTGAAAAGGTGAGTATTCGCCGGAAATCGTTTTGAAGATGAAGAGAAAAGTGAAAGTGTGGATTACAAAGGACCCTCTCCCCCTTTATATACTAATCGCAATTAATGCGATGAAATTAATGCGGAAGAGAGAGAAATCGCAGGTGCAATGAAACTATGACACGTGGCAAAAAGCAAGCTGGCAACAGCTGTTGAAAGGACGCGTGCCAGTAATTTCGCGGCCACGCGCCCGAAAATTCGCGCCCACGCGCCTGAAAAAGCGCCTGGAATGACCATATACTGTCACGTCGTCATAACTTCCTGCACGTCCTGACACTGTCAGAAGAAACCGTCGGACGACGTTTCAATAGTTTGGAATGTTCTTATCCTTTCACCAACTCTTCGAATTTCAAAATTTCAAAAAGATTCAAAAGCGGGAAAATACCCCTTACCTTGGCAACCAAGTAACTATAAGACAGGTGCGAGTAAAGTGTAAAGGCAAAACCCTTCACATACTTAGCACCCGCAGGAAATTGACGCCAGGAATACCTTGGAAGTAACCGTAAGACGAGTGCGGGTACAGTGTCAAGGCAAAACCCTTTACATACTTAGCACTCCGCAGGGAATTCAAACCAAGAAGGATCTTCTGGGCCATGCTTGCGGAAACGGGAATAACATCCCCGCATGGCGGGAACGTCGAGAACTATATTGTTTGAAACTCCAAGATGGAATTGGTGGTTTTAACATAATTGATCACTATGTTGAAAACTACCAAAACCCCATGGAGAATCTATACAAGTGGGACTCAACGCTCCTGACTTGCGAGGAGGTTACAGACCTACCCGCTTCATACCCAAAGATCAAGCAGAAAAGTCGGGAATTTCTGCGTGACATTAGGAAAACCGCGGGAAGAATCCCCACGGAAAACCTTAAAACTAAAAACCCTTTTCAAAACCCCTTGCTAGTCCAAAAGTTCACCTCACTTATTAATAATTCAAGAGAAGAACATTGGACTGGGGGGACTTGAAGAGGTAGGTCCCAGCAGAGCCCAGTTGGACCCGCAAGACTCACCTTGAACAGGGACGTCTGCGCAACGACCAACTGCTTCCGCAGGACCCACCATGCTCAGAGAAGACCTTACGCGCAGTACACCAGCTGTACCCGCAGGGAAAGCCTCCCAATGGTGAAGTACCCCGCTTGTTCCCGCAGTTGCGGATACAAGCCATCAGGGAAGGCTACCCGCACTGATAGCAAGGCTACACGCACAAGGCACTATTGCTACTTCAGTAGTCACCTGAAGGAATGAGCAAGGCGGGAATACTCCCGCCCAGATGAGCCAGTCCGTATGCTTCTGGAAGATCTTTTGTACTATACCTACCAAGGTATGGGCAAAACAGACGATCTGACCAGAGCAGCCCATGAACCAATCACAGGGTGACAGCTCACCGACAACAGTACGAGGAGGAGCACCCTCTAGTACTGTTTGTCACTATTAGCCGCTGCCTACTCACCAACCTTTACTATGGGACGTGCGCAGCCTACAGTTGGTGGAACAGTGCATAGCCGGCGGTAAAGGAACAGTATACAGCCGACCTTGTCACTGTCGGCCGCAGCCTATCCACCAACCAGCATGGCTTGTGCGTAGCCCACTGTTGGTAGAACAGGAATACTATTCAGCCGGCTGTACCTTCTAGGAAACCTACCTTCGGCTATAAATACTCCAACACCTTGGAATGGTAAGGACATCATCTGATATCTCATTATCTTATCTTCTCTAGCAATCTCTTAATATACACTTATATTCAGAGCAATCTAGTCTGATTCTCACGCCGGAGGGTGGTCACAAGGAGGAACCCCCCCTTCTCAGTGACGAGCTTACGGTGTCTGTTTTGCAGGTCACCTGAAGAACAACTTTCTTTGCTGGACCTCATCCTCGTGGGAAACATTACTTAATCCCCAGATTATCCGTAATCTGCCCAGGGTCACTTAGTGTTTCTTCACACGTATTCCACATTCGGTGGCTATGGCTTTTGCTGTGAAAACATTATCTCCAGTTATCATCTTGACTTCAACTCCTGCAAACCTGCAAGTTTCAATAGCTTTTTTGGATCCGGGCCTACACGGGTCCTTCAACCCGACTATCCCGAGCAAAGTTAAGCCTTCTTCTGCTAACTTTTGATAATCGGTGCCTTCTAAAACCCTCTTATGTGTGAAAGCAATGCACCTGAGACTACTTGCTGCCATTCCTTCGATGATATTCTCCAACTGTGTTCTTGAATCGTTATCCATTATCATTTTACACCCGTTGCTGTCATAATATTTTGAACACATTGCTAGTACCATCTCTGCAGCTCCTTTCCAATGAACATGAATAGTGTTGTCGTTCCTCCTAATTGAAACCCCACTTCGTTTTTTCTTTGAATTAAAAGTATCGACATGAATAATGGTTGAACTTTGTTTCAGCTTCTCCACATCCATATCCAAATCCTCAACCGCCCACGATAAAATCGCTTTTTCAGTTGGCGACCCGGAGTATTCGGGTTCCATCCGTGGGGCGCGTTTGAAAATCGTACCCGTGGTGTTGAATCCGACCGCCTCATGGAGAAGCTCAAGGACATTTTGGGAGATAACATTTGAAGAATATTGTTCCATGTACTCGAGACCGAGCCAGAACTTTGTTACTGTCATCTGGTTCATAGTCAAAGTCCCGGTTTTATCAGTGCATATAACCGTTGCTGAACCCATTGTTTCACAAGCAGATAGCTTCCGGACCATGGCTTGATCAGCCATCATTCTCTTCATAGAATATGCAAGTGTGAGTGTGACAGCTAGCGGTAAGCCTTCTGGGATGGCCACCACAACAATGGTCACCGCTGCCGAGAATATATCTGTAACCGAATCTAGTATTTTGTTTACACTAGTCTGTTTTCCATTGTACTCTCTGTTACCATTTTCATCTTCCGTGTTTCCCGTGAAATAACAAATTAACATAACGACAAGAACTAGGAAAGCAACTGCAAGACCTACCTTTCCGATTGAGGAAGTTAGTTTGTTGAGGCGTGACTGTAATGGCGTTTGCTCGTTATTTTCACCGGTGATGGAACTCATCATCTTCCCCCACGCGGTGTTCATCCCGACCGATAACACTAGCATCTGACAGTGCCCGTCAGCCACTTTAGCGCCCGAGATTAAAGACGGATTAGTGTTGGAATTAACTTCTATCTGCTCACTCTCGCCCGTCATGCTGGACTCATCTACTAGCAACGAATGCCCGTCAATAAACAATCCGTCCGCTGGTATTTGATCTCCGACATTCAAAACCACGATATCTCCAACGACTATATCGAATATGGATATCTTTTGTCTTCTTCCTTCTCTAACAACATCAATTTTGATATTATTGCTTATCTTTGACAAACTGTCAAACTGTTTTTCCTGTCTAAAGTTACTAATCGCTGACACAACAATAACTAGAAACACCGCGAGAAGTATGCTTCCACCTTCATACCATCCTTCTTTAATCCCGTCTTCTTTGATACCAAAACCAAGAGAAAGAATCGCACACCCTATCAGTATAAGAATCGTGACGTCCTTAAAAGCCTCGGCCACAAAATAAAACAACCCCTTGGGACAGGGTTTCTCATACGTGTTGGAACCAAACACGGCTATCCTTTCGTTTAAATCTTGACCATCGATTCCATTTTCAAGATGAGTGTCAAGTGCTTTAGCTAAACCTTTGACACCATCAAACATGTGTAGCGTTTCCAAGTCTTTTTTTGTACGATATTAACAAGTTGTGTTTGATCAATACCATGGAAATATTGATTATCAGACACCTTAGGAACATCGATATCTGGGACGATTTCGATAACCGAATACTTGGGGAATTCGGAAACGGGTAGTAGTGCCTTGGAGATGATGTTTTTGGCAATGGTGTTTGAGAAATGTATAGTAAAGTAAGCGCGACGCCATCGTTTCTTAGCTGTGGTAAAGGTTGCAGTGCTTATGTTGTAGAACATGTTGCCAATATCATGCAAGGGTTGAACTTCTACAACCATTTTCGAGTACTGGTGTCTTTGCAAAGTAAGAACAGATATTATTAATGTAACTAAAACTGGTAACGATTTATGTTTATGTTGTGGTTCAAAGGCGCCAACCTCATTTTATACATAAAAAGGAGGGAAACTTTGTAATATCGTAAGACTGAGTTGGCTATAATATCTAGTTTTCTTTTATATATAATAAATTATTAAATATTTATAAGTTTAATATATATGAATTAAGTTTATCTATTATTTAGTTTCCTTGGTAAATTCTAACTAGATTTCATTATTGTTTTATATTTTCCTAGTTTTATATGCTTTAGTTTTTCAATATTCTTCGTTTAAGAAAAAGAAAAAGAAAAATAATTATAAAATTTGCCTCAAAGCAGTTTTTCGTTTTTTCTTCTTGTTTTTGAAACCTAACTCACTCTAGGATTTCTATCAAATTATTTTGTCTCATGATAGCATGCTCAAGTCCCTTAAGCATTATGTGTTTGCAAATTTTTTTCATAGGGCTCTATTACAAATGCTTTTCTTAGGTAAAAAAGACCTTCGGGCCACTCAGTTTACTGTCATATACATGAACTATTAATATATATATATATATATAATTATAGGTGTAAAAGTCTATCTGAGCAAAATATGCACTTCTATATAAATATACTAGAAAGTAGCATGCTTTTATAAAAACATGAAAAAATACATTTTTTTCTTAACATTAAAACAGTAAAAATCAATTTGCTGTTATGATTAGGGTTTATTTTATAGGTGTTTGCTGTTATTTTTTGTTCGTATTTGCTAATTTTTGATTATAAGACGTTATAAGTATTTGTTAATTTATATTTTGTTGTTAATATTAGACTTTTTTTCTTTTGTTGTTATAAGTATTTGATGGTATTTGCTGTTATTATCTTGTTATTGATTTTGATTCTTTTGTTGTAATTTTAGGTTTTTTTCTTTGTTATTATAAATCATTGTTTATGTAGATTGGTATTGTAGTTGGTATTGTTTCTTACGTTCTCATTTTTTATAAATAGTATTATTTTCTACGTTTTTATGTTAAGATTAAAATGTACATGAACTTTCCCATGATTTTATATATGGGTAGTGTGGTTATGGGATCGGGAAGGGAAGAATGATGTGGAGAAGAGAGAGGTGTGACTGTGTGAGGGATGAAGCAACCGAGAGGGAATGCGTACCACCGTGATGATGTGAGTGGAAGCGAACCAAGCGACGAGATTGCGGGTTAGTGTGAGCTGGACGACTTCCTCCACTAAAGATGCCCACGAAGTAAACATATACACTCTGAGTTCTTATAAAGATAAAAATCTAATTTCTTTTTGATCAAATTTGATTTTTTATTTACTTATAAAAAATTGTCTAAAAGTTATTTATTTGGTTTATCGATTACATTCTACAAATTTTTGAGTTTTCTAAAATAAATTAAAAGAAAATTTATATAGGGTAAGTTTTAGTTTTTTTTTTTTTTACTTTATTTTTATTTATATAAGCTTCGATAATTTCATAAATTTTTAACTAGTTTTTATTCAGGCGCAATGTGCCTTTTATTTTAACTTTTTTGTTTTTTTCTTAAGTTTTATTTTGCGTTTTCATTTTGACTGATCCACGGTCACACTTTGATGCATCAAAATAGTGACATTTGAAATTGTGTAGGACATGCATAAAATCTATTTCACATGGTTTGGGTCAATGACGTGTAAAAAGCACAATATCACTTTAATTTAAACTCATCAAACACGTACTATTTCACATGCCATTTAGTTTGCATTACTTAACGAGAAAGCTGACTGTAAACTTCCAACGAAGTTTCCTCCCAATTCATTAATGTCACTTCGAACTAACATTCATCCAAACCAATTGAGGGTGTGTATCTTATAGAAATGTATATTTCATTAAGATGTTTATCATGGAAGGAAAATTGGTTTTTATTGGTCTCAAATATTGTTTTTTTGTCATTGCTGGTCCAAACTAACGAATTAGTTATTGATGGTCCCAACTTTTAATGTATTTATTCCTAACGGTCCGCGGCTAACAGAATTCTAACGCCGTTAGTTTCAGGTTGCCGGAAAAACGTTTTTGGCCTGGAAAGTCATTTTTTTCCCGGAAAACTCCACTTGGATACCGCCACCACCACCGATTGACTCACCGCCAACCAACCACCATCACTTAAGCACCATCAAATAATTATGACGATGATTCTAGGATTCCGACGACCTCAATAATTGAGGGTTTTTCTAGAAAAAGGTTCATGAATGTACGATACAAATAAATTACCATGATGTTTGGGACAAAATTGTTGAGTTTTCGGGAAAAATGTGTGTTTTCCGGGCAAAAACGTTTTTTCGGCGACCTGAAACTAACGACGTTAGAATTCTGTTACTCGCGGACCGTTAGGAACAAATACTTTAATAGTTGGGACCGTCAACAACCAATTCGTTAGTTGGGACCGGCAGTGACCAAAAGACGATAGTTGAGACCAATAAAAACCAATTTTCCATTGTGGAATAATTAGCAAAAACTAGTTATCGCGTCAGTAACTGTCACGTAAATAACTAGTTATCTTGTTAATTTAAGCAATGTAGGTTAACTAGCCACTATTCCATTAAAGTAATAATTAAATTATTTTAAAGAAAATAAAAAAAAGAATAATTTGTGATTGGTTGTGTGAATTCCAAAGGGGGGGGGGGGGTGTTATGGGGGTGGCGCCGGTTCAAAAAAGGTCGGGATGGTGTGGAGGGCGTCATCATATTCTGCATGGCATGGATGACGCTTCCACAATACATAATCTTACTATAATGGTTATATTATATTGAAAATTATATTATATCGAAGAGTAATAGCTATATTATATAATAATTATATTTATAAATTTTAGTCAGCAAAGAGTTTGAACTAATATGACCAGATTCAATACGGTTGTTTGGTTTCACTCTTAAAAAATTAACTATCTTAAGAGTATTCCTTTCTTTAACAACCTACTTAATTATCACAGTACAATAAATGAAACGTATCTAAGTGATTATACGCCATGAGATGTGCAATTGCACATATCGTTAGCATACAAAGTGTAAAAAAGAATGACCACTTTTGATTTCATTTAAAACAAAAATGGGTTATGTAATTGAACTATATATATATATATATATTCCGTGGGTAATTAACTAATTATTTTTATTTATTGTGTAATTATAACCCTTTCTTTATACGTAATTATTTTAATTTCATGCGTAATTAACTAATTATTTTTATTTAATGTGTAATTATAACACTAAAGGACTTTGTATGCTTCATGAGTATTAGGATCAAATACAAATCATTCTTAACATGAGAAAAGTATGAACCAATTTGCTGTTATTATTAGGTTTGTTTTTATAAGTGTTTGTTGTTAGTTTTGGTTCTTATTTGTTGACTTTCGATTATGAGACGATATAAATATTTATTGATTACATTTTATTCTTATCAATATGTTTTTTTCTTATGTTGTTATAAGTATTTGCTGTTATTATTATGTTGTTAATTTTGATTCTTTTGTTGATATTATTATGGTTTTTTCTTTGTAATTATAAAACATTGCTTATATAGATATGTATTGTAGTTGATATTGTTTCATGCGTTCTCACTTTTGGTAGATTGGTATTGTTTCCTACGTTCTCGTTCTCATGTTAAGATCATTTTGTACATGAACTTTCCCCCTGCTTCATGATAAGAAACCTTTTCTATATATCACTAATATATGTATGTTTTTTTCTTCCTTAATTTCCTTGTTTCTTGCCCTTTTGTCTTTAGTTCATAAAATTGCAACGCATATTTGCAATCCTCATTTTTCCATACAACAATTAGGCTTGGTTTATTTCATTATATATGATGGAATGAGAATTATAATTTCAAAACATTCCATCAAATTATATGCTTGATTTGTTAAAGCTAGAATGAAATGAACTAATTTGAACGTTTTCCATGATCAAATTTCATTAAAGGATTTTACCTTTCCATTCATACTAGCTATAAAGTGATTACCAAAGACAATAATTATAGTACAACGAAACCTCAACCAGATGACGAAACGAACAAATTCCCCGTTCTTTAATCCGACAACAAAACAAAGAGCAAAGTATACTGAATATATAAGAATAGTTAAGAGGAGGACGAGCCGGAGAAGTTCAGATTCACACCCACCATTCGGGTCGGGCCTTGTAATATATATACCCAGCCAAGAATCCTTTGCCTAACTTTCATTCCAAGTGTTGAGAGTATAATATCTAGACTAACATACAGATTCTTGACACCAATATATAGACAACCAGTCTATTTCATTTTGAAACAGCTGGGCCGTACCCCATCAATAATTGCACTTTATTATCTGTCCAACTCCACCTTGCTTGTTCTTTCATGCCATAATTTGGTGTCTTATTCTGTTGCTTAGCATGTCTCTTCTGTTTGAAGCCAAATGCGTACACAAGTTAAATCTTTATAACCCGACCCCCCCCCCCACCCGGTCCCCGAGGTGACTCGTTTAATATTAGAGTTTTACTATTATTATTTTTTTTGTATTTCTTAACCCAAATGCCAAATGGGTAGTCACAGCAAAACCTAACAATTTTTGCATATACATAATTGCTTAAAATAATCTCATTATAAGCATATTCAATTTAACTACTGATTAAGTTCTCATCATAAAGTCCACAACTGGTATTGTTTAAAACACTCAAGTCCACATAATAATCAACAAGTTGTATAAAATCACCTATAAACCACATATTTTCAATACTCTCACCTACATGAGACATAATCAATCCATTGAGGCTTAAACATGCTATACATTTTTGGTACTAAAAAAAATTAGCACAACTAAACTTTCTTTAAAACACGCTTAAAACCTTTGACTCCAGCCCTTTTCATCATTGACTCGATCTTTGTAGTAACAAAGTTATTCTCATAGTTCCATGTATCTTCTTTCTGGGACGACCACGATAAAACTGCAACCGCAATAGAAACTCCCCACTGCAAGCCATTTGATCTCGGTGTATTTGGGAAATTCGTCAAAAATTTCACCATCACAATTTCAAGAACTATACCAATCCCGACTATTCCAACAAACAATCGGCTTTTGTGTATACCTTTGAATATATTCCTTTTCTCTACCTTCCTCGAGTTGAACTCATTAAACACCTGACATAGCACGAAAATATTAAAAAGTATAGCGTTTTTCACCCGCTCTTCCACATTAAATATCACTTTACCATTAAAATGGAAAGTCAGCAAAACAATAATCTGGATAACAGCTAGTGCAAATAGGTTTTTCTGCAGCATAGTCATTATAGTTTGTTTGACCCAGCCCGAAGAAGGTTTGTTCAAGAGTTCCTTAGTGGATCGTTCTGTCGCTAGTGCAAGTGAACCCAAGGTATCCATGATTAGATTCACCCACAAGAGTTGAACCGCGGTTAAGGGGACTCCACCTGAAGTTATCGCTGCACTGACGTTATTAAGGAGTGCTCCCACATTTACGGTGACTTGAAATTGGACGAATATTTGAATCTTATTGTACATGCATCGTCTCCGCGTTAAAACAGTTGCAATGTCATCATCTAAATTTGCAATATCTGAGCTCTGTTCACTTTCTTCTTCATCTGTGAAATCACCAAACTTGTCACTTTCCGCCGCTTCTTCACATTCTTCTTGATCCGATAAATCACCAAACTGGTCACTTTCCGCTGCTTCTTCACATTGATCTTGATCCGATTCAAGCATTCCACCTTCGGGTCTGCATGGGTCCTTCAACCCGATAATCCCTAGCAAAGTTAACCCTTCTTCGGTTGGTGTTTGATAATCGTTGCCTTCTGGAACCTTCTTATGCGCGAAAGCAATGCACCCGAGACCACTTGTTGCCATCCCTTTGATTATATTCTCTAACTGTGTTCTTGAATTGCTATCCAATATCAGTTTCCGCCCATGGCTGTTATAATATTTTGAACACATTGCCAACACCATCTCTGCAGCTCCTTTCCAGTGAACATGAATCTTCTTATCACCTTTTCTCTTAATCGAAACCCCACTCTGTTTTTTCTTCCAATTAAATATCTCGACAAGAACAATCGAACTTTTTTCCATCTTCTTCATTTCCATACCCAAATCCTCAACCGCCCACGATAAAATCGCTTTCTCCGTTGGAGATTTAGAGTATTCGGGTACCATCCTTGAGGTGTGTTTGAACCCGACTGCCTCGTGGAGAACTTCAAGAACTTGTTGGGAGATAACATTGGAAGTATGTGGTTCCATGAACTCGAGACCGAGCCAGAACTTTGTTACAGTCATCTGGTTTATAGTCAAAGTCCTGGTTTCATCGGTGCCTATAACCGTGGCTGAACCCATGGTCTGATAGGCAGATAGCTTTCTAACCATGGCTTGATGACCCATCATTCTCTTCATGGAGTATGCAAGTGTGAGGGTAACAACTAGCGGTAGACCTTCAGGGATGGCCACCACTATGATGATTCTGGCCGCCGAGAACATACCCGAATCTAGTATTTTGTTTATGCTAGCGTGTTGCTCATCATACTCCCGGTAACAAATTAACATAATTATAAGAACAAGGAAAGCCACTGCAAGACATACTTTGTTGAGGCTTGATTGTAGTGGTGTTTGATCATTATTATCATCCGTGATGGAACCCATCATCTTTCCCCAGGCGGTGTTCATCCCAACTGATAACACGAGCATCCGACAATGCCCGTCAGCCACTTTGGCACCGGATATTAAAAATGGATTGGTGGTGGCGTTTATATGAGGCTTTTTACTCATGCCGGTCATGCTCGACTCATCAACTAGCAACGGATGCCCGTCAATAAACAACCCGTCTGCTGGAATCTGATCTCCGACATTCAAAACAACGATATCTCCAACGACTATATCGAATATAGATATCTTTTGTCTTCTTCCTTCTCTAACGACATCAATCTTGATATTATTGTTTATTTTTGACAGACTATCAGACTGTTTTTCCTGCCTGAAGTTACTAATCGCCGACACGACAATAACTAGAAACACCGCGAGAAGTATGCTTCCACCTTCATACCATCCTTCTTTAATCCCGTCTTTTTGTATACCGAAACCAAGAGAAAGAGCAGCACACCCCATTAGTATAAGAATCGTGACGTCCTGTAAAGCCCCGGCCGCAAAATAAAACAAACCCCTTGGAGGGGGTGTCTTGTAAGTATTGGAACCAAACACGGCTCTCCTTTCGTTTAAATCATGACCATTGATTCCATTTTCAAGATGAGTGTCAAGGGTTTTTGCTAAACCCTTGACACCATCAAACCTGCGAAGCGTTTCCATGTCTTTGTCTTGTACAATATTAACGAGGCGTGTTTCATCAATACCACAGAATTGGTGATCATCAGTCGACGCCTCACTGATATTGATACGAACCTCAGGAACATGAACGACAAGCTGTGGGATGATTTCGATGAAGTTGTTGGCTATAGAGACCAAGGTGTTGGAAAAATGTATGGTGAAGAAGGCACGCCGCCATCTTTTCTTGGCTTTGGTAAGGGTAAGGGTGGTTGTGCTTATGTTGTATAGCACCGTACCAATGTCATGGGGTTGAATCTCTGTAACCATTTTTGGACTAGCAAGGGAATTTTAAGTAGAGGATTTTTGTTACGGGCGGCCTATATACCTGTATATAATTTGGACCGCCGTACGTCCGTACTAAATGGATAATTATCAGGAACCTTCACAGAAAGTGGGGATCGATTTTGATCATGACGGGGGATAACATGAGAGACGACTTTGTTACGTCATCTACCCCACACAATCTCACATGGTCTCTTCAACCAACTCTTACGTGTTGTTCCCGAGTCGGGGAGGGGAGAGGAAGGAAAGGAGAGAAAAATGTTAAAATATCATGTTTCAGAGATTTTTTAAGAAGAAAATGGGAGGGAAAGTTAGTGAAAATACTAGAAAATTTAATTATATATTCATCATCTCAAATTGGAGAGATTATGAGAGAAAATATTTTCAATTACTAAATTACCTTTAAAACTTATTTTATTTTAGTTTTACTTAAAGGGTATGATAGTAAAACTATTATTTTCTTTTTTTTTTCTCTCAAATCGGGAACACATGAAATATGTAAATTCCTTGATTTTCCTTTCCTTCTTATTAAACTCGGAAACACAAAAATAAGCTTTCCGTCTCCTTTCTTTTCTCTCCTAATTTCCTTTCCCATTTCCATTTCTATTTTACGTATGATTTAGTTTTTGTTCTTCTATATATAACATTGTGTAATATTTGTTAAATGGGTAAAGTTAAAAACTTAAAATGTAAAGTGGGATATAAAAATGAGAAGTGTTATAAGGAATTGTGGCCACACAAAAAAACCACTAAAAATATTTAAAAATAAATAAAAAAATCAAAACTTAAAATATAAATAAAACACAAAAAAATTTTAAAAACCAAAATATTTCCCTCGTCATTCCCGTTACAAAAGAAAGACAAAAAAACACAATGCCGAGAAAAAAGACACAATGCCGACAATGAACAAAGAACACAATGATAAATTAAAAAAAAAAGACACAATATGTAGTCGTAAAATATAATATAATGTCGACAAAATATAACACAATTTTGATAATATAACACAATACAAGAAAAAAAAGACATAATGTTAAGAAAAAAAAGACTAATCAATGACAATAATAAATAAAAAATACAATGATAAATTCAAAGACAAAATGATCTTTTTTACACAACAATGTGTCTTTTATTATTATTATTATTATTATTATTATTATTATTATTATTATTAGAACGAAGAAGGCGGTGGAAATATATTTTTTTTTATTAAATTTTGAGTTATGATTTGTTTTATTAATTTTCATTATTTTTTTGTTAAAAATTATTCTCATCTTTTTCATTTTTTACCCATTTTTAGAATAATCTGACCCTTGTTAAATAATATAAATCTATAAATAGAGTTTTATTAGGAAAAAATTACTCGCACTTCATATCAGTTTTATTGAAGGTAAAAATTGAAGGTAAATTATTTATATCCTATGTTTTTTGGTATCCTAACAAGTAATTGTACTCGTGCGTTGTGATGAAACTGGTTAAATGCATTGTAGTTCAAAATCTACCATGCATTGTAGTTTAAACTTGTTCACGAATGGTTCATAAACACTAACCGAATGGCAATTATTGTTTGTGTTCATTCGTTAAGGAATTCAACTTGTTTATAAACATAAATGAACATTACCTATTGAAGAAGAAAAAACAACACTCTTAATCCAAAACATTATTAATAATCTTCTTAAATAAATATAAAGTTAAGCACTTAGAGATAATAATTATCACCATAATCATCCCTCAATCGACGATTTTATTCTAATAAAGTCAACGAAACATAAGTTTGATTGTTATCCGTTAAAGCAAGATTTTATAAAACAAACCATTCACGAAATGAACTAAACATAAACAATAAACATATTAATTTAAATATTAGATTGGTTATTACATATAAAATATTGTAAAACAAACCTTTAACTAACAGACATAAAACGACCAAAAACTAACAGAAATGAATACATTACCGAACATTCACGAAGACAATTAAACAAATACCACATTTATTCATGTTTTTCGCTCTGTAGTGTATTTGTTCTCAAAAATCAATATATATATATATATATACACACACATATATATTGAGTGTGGCCCAACCAAGTTATTTGAGTCCGGCCCATTCATGTTATTTGAGTCCGGGCTGGCCTTAAATTTTTAAAAAAATAAAGTTAGTTTAAAGCCAAAGAACAAGAAATTTTTAACGAAATAAACATAAAGATAAAGAAAGACTGAGAAATAAAACTCTATAAGATCAAACCAAAGCTCAAATAAATTGTAAATAAAAAAAAAAGAAATATTAAGACCAAAATCTAACGATACCATTTGGAACACAACAACAAATGGAGTTTTCATTGTGCGTTGTGACTTACTGGCTTGTAAGGTTCGGCACATAAATCAGAATAGAAGCTGAGAATCAATCGGGTGAATTGGTGAACTCGTTTGGGTGTAAAAATGAGATTAGTCGATTGATTGGGCACTAGAGCTGTCTACTGAGGCCTGAGGTTCGTAACTGACTCTGTGAGAGTGAAATTGACTCTATGAGACCAAGTTCGGCAATTCGCATTTCAAAATTTATATTTGTTTCAACTTGCTAGGTTAGGGATTGAAATTATTGTTTGACCCAACCCAACCCGAACCGAACTGGATTGCCGACCCGAAACTCAAAAATCGGAAAAAAATTGGTCTTGTGATTTTTGGCCCATCTATACTAGATGTCCAAGATCTGCTACTAGTCACCGTTAAATCCACGGTCACACATAAGTATTAAAGTTATATTGTGATTTTATAAAAAAAGAAAATCTATATTTCAAATTACTCATCTTTACGCTCTCCGTACACGGAATGAGCAAGCATTTTATGTGATTTCTTTCTTTTTTTTTCCCTTTTTTTCAAATTTAAACAACTATTCAAAGTTTTCTACGTAAACCTTTGATGTGCGACATCTGTGCTGTTTTCTTTTTCCATTTTTTATTTTAAATAAACAATAAAATAATCCTCTAATCAATGATAATTATTCTTGCGACCTCTTGGAAACTAGCATGAACGATTACAAACTAAACATAGTTAAAAAAAAGGAAAATCGGTTTTAAATAATCCCAACTATACCTCATTAACAAATAACAGTCCAAACTAAGCATTTGGCTGGTGAAGGTCTAAACTAAAGATGTATTTGTTTGTAACAGTCCGCGACTAACGGATAGTTAACTCCGTTAGTTTGGTGCTTACATGGCACGTCTAGGTGTCCAGATATTGCTTATGTGACGGCTTACATGGCAATTGGCATAATAATAATAATAATAATAATAATAATAATAATAATAATCAAATATCATAATCTAATTTCTTTTTCATCTTTTGCAATAATAATAGATCATCTTCATCTTTGGAGCATTTCTTTAAACCATCACCACCATAGCCAACCATCTTTGTCGGCTGCCACCCACCTCCACCACAACCCACCATCTCTTGCAACCCAACTCCCTCCCATCTCCCCTTTATTTTCGGTCCAATATTGCCACCGCCAGCACTTCCTTCCACGGCGAGACACCCTCACCTTCTCCGACGAGCCATCACCAAAAGCCCTAATCTGCATCCAACCCTCACCTTCTTCGACGATGGTTGGAACCTTTCAAACCCTAACACTAACTTTTATTACCCACTCCATTGAACCCACTATGGTTCAACATCATATGGGTGTCGCACTGTCGCATATCTATAGATAACCAGATTTATAATCAATTTCAGTTCAACTCATCACCGCTGTGTCGTCGTTCTTCCTAGGTTTTCAACTTCAAGTTAGAGAGATTACCAGCATAATGCTCATCGTTCAATCGTTAATAGAATCGGTTTATGAGATAAATCGAAAATTAGATCCTCTAGATCTGAAATATTATTACCGGCATGCTTGAGAAAAATTGGTGGCGGTGATTGTTTTACGAGAGAGAGAGAGAGAGTGAGTGTGTGTGTGATAAAATCAGAACTATGCCACTTAAGCCGCCACATAAGCAATATCTGGACAACTAGGCGCACCACGTAAGTGTCCGACTAACGGAGTTAACTATCTGTTAGTCGCGGACTGCTACAAATAAATACATCTTTAGTTTGGACCGCCACCAGCCAAGTGCTTAGTTGGGACTGTCATTTGCCAATGAGGTATAGTTGGGATTATTTAAAACCAATTTTCCAAAAAAAAAATTATCCTCTATACATGGCAAAATTGTGGAACGAATTATTTAAAAAGTTTATTTTCACTCTATATCCTTTAAATGACAAAATAACTAATGTTTTGCCCTTTCGACTAACGCCTATCCAAAAAACAGTTAAATCCTGATACGCGCAAGACATGTGAGGGCAAAAGGGTAATTTCCACCCATTATTATTATTACTACTGTTATATAGAAAAAAAGTTAAATACTACACTTTAAGGTTACGAGCCTCTTCACATCTTCATCAAAGTCCCTAACCCACCACCACACCATCACTCGCCACTATTGCCACCACATGCAACCACCACTTACACCGCCACCATCACTCCGACCACCATCTTCACCTTTGTCAAAACCCCCTTCTTCAGATCTGGAATCGTGGTTTTCAGATGTCGGAGACCAAGACAAAAACCAAAAGTCACCTGAGACGTTGATGTGAAGAAAGCTATATATAAATATCAAAATCTTACAATTCACAACTAAGCTCTAAAAATGGATTAATCTCACTAAGCTTCATGCAATCAGTAAGTGTACTAGTCGCGTAGCAACACAGTCTATAAAGTCTAGATATCGAACACAAAGACATGTGATGTGGCTCAGAATAGTAAAGGCTAACCAAGTCTTGCCTAATAACTTAATTTTTTAATTATATTTAACTTTTTTAATTATTTTAAAACTAACTTAACGGAAAAACTTAACGAAGCTTAACGAGACTAACGAACTCTTAGATAAGATGAAAACGAGCCAACTAGGCAGGATTCTCAACGTCTATCAATGATGCTCGAGTGTCAGCAAGCACATAAAACCGGGTTCTTAGGATAAACTAACTAGACCGTGAAAAGGGCAAGTAGGTCCCCACGGTCAGTTTTGCTAAGAACCCCTAACTACACCTAGAAAGAATGATAAGGCACTTTTGATTCTCTAAGTACACTAATGATTCATTAGTTGATCCTTATTAAAGTCACAAGCTCCTCTGAGGCTCGTAATCCTAACAAACCTAGGGAATAAATGGGTAATTTAAAATTAAAGTTTAAATAACTCAGCTTACAAATTAACCTAATCAACGGCTAGAAAATTGACCGAGGTCTAGTAACATCTAACTAAATTGATAAGATCAAAGAGATAAACCGACTACTAATGTCTTGGTCCAACTAAAAGGGTGTGAACAATTGATTTAAACAAAGTAAATCAAACCGAACCTATGGTGACATCTACCACAATTAACCGAAGACACCCACCCAGTATTCTAAAAACGCGTAATCAACAGCAAACACAAAACCAATTCATGCAACACGAGGCTCAAATAGATCAAACTCATCAATCACCACAACAAACACAAAATAGTAACACTAAAATATGAACTTAACAATAGAAAACCTAGTTAGATCCTATGTGTTTAGCTAGTTTAGCGGTCTTAGGGTCAGTTCTATGTAGACAATATACGAATGGTCTAAATGAATGTTATGTAGACAATATGTCTTCTTATAATAGTATAGTTAGTTCGTTCCGCTCTTAGAGTCAATTCATTTGGATGTGTTTAGATAGTTTAGCGGTCGACTAGTGACTTAGTTTGGTGGTTGGACAAGTTCTAGACAATTTTCAGTTTATTATTATTATTATTTTATTATATTATTATTAAATTTTATTTTTGTAAATTAAGATAGAAATGATG
The DNA here is from genome assembly GCF_021521415.1 of Bidens hawaiensis. Classification (NCBI taxonomy): domain Eukaryota; kingdom Viridiplantae; phylum Streptophyta; class Magnoliopsida; order Asterales; family Asteraceae; genus Bidens; species Bidens hawaiensis. The sequence continues at coordinate 25,600 of NW_027491217.1, read as the reverse complement.
ACCAGACAACTCTTTGATATCTCTACCAAAACTCTTTGATATTATAGAAATTCTACTTAATATAATCAAAGATTTTTTTCAAAATAAAATAAAAAAAAAAAGATTTACACACAATACCGGCCTAACAATTGTAAGACTATGTGTTGTGGAGAGGCTTTACTAGTTTACTGGCCCCTTCACATCATTCCAGGTAGAAAACGAGGCTTTAAACCTCTCCACCATAAAGCCATGTTGTGGTACGTATAAACCCTCTCATTGATAAAGTCCCGGTGTGGCATACAGCTCCGGCATAATGTTTATTATCATTAAGTTTCACATTCGATTAAATAATTGTTAATACGTCTTTATTATGATAAATGCTTTTCAAGAACTGAAAAATTTATTATAGGGTTATAGACTATTCATAAAAGCAAATATACCTAATGAGCTAGATTGTTTTTTTTTTCCTAAAAGAACCTGCTTTAACACGAACTAAATCGATACTTTCTAAAATGGCCCGATTTGACCCATTTCCGTTTTAGTTGGAAATTACAGTGAACACAACCTGTTTTTGCCTATCATCAGATCCGCCGAATTTGCATGAAAAAGTTTATGGCATGTATGCATACCATTGGATTTTCCATTTCATTTCTATGCAAGCAAAAATGGCATTGCATACAAGATATATATTCTTAAATCTTTATTTTCATATTTACGTTTTCACAACCTTAAACAAAAAAGAGAACTAGAATCAAATCATAACACGGCTATAATCGTATCATAATCCTGCAGTAGTCATGCGTATCACCTACTGATTGTGTAGCTCAAAAAAAAGGTTTATCAGGTACTGGTATCAACTTCATACACCAGCCAACAGGCCACGAAAAAGCTGCAATACCAATACAAATTCCCCATTGCACACCGCTTAATCTCTCTGTATCCGCAAAATTCTTCAAAAACTCGACCATCACAATCTGAAGGATTAAAATGATCCCAATTATTCCAACAAACAATCTGTTTCTATGTATTCCTTCAAATATATTCGCTTCCTCTAGCTTCCTCGAGTTGAACATATTAAACACTTGACACAACACAAAAGTATTAAAAACTATTGTGTTTTTCACCCTCCCATCGACATTAAATATCGCCTTACCTTTAAACTGCAACATCAATAAAACTGCAATCTGGAAAACAACCTGCGCAAGCAGGTTTCTCCACATGATATTTGTTATGAGCGGTTCGGCCTGACCCACAGGCGGTTTGTTTAATAGTTCCTTATTGGGTCGTTCTGTAGCAAGTGCAAGTGCACCCAAAGTATTAATAATAAAGTACAGCCACAAGAGTTGGACTACAGATAAGTGGACATAACCCGATGTTAAGGATGCAACGGAGTTAATAACAAGAGCGGTGACATTTACCGTGAGTTGAAACTGGATGAATCTTTTGATGTTAATGTGCACACTCCGTCCCCATTTTACTACAGTTGAAACAGAGGCAATGTTGTCATTTAAGATGATAATATCCGAGCTTTGTTTGGCTACTTCGGTTCCTTGAATTCACATTGCAAGTCCAATATCGGCTCCTGTGAGTGCGGGTGCATCATTCATCCCATGACCTGTAACCGCAACAATGTGTCCTTTTTGTTGCAAGCACTTTACCAATAAAAGCTTATCCAAAGGTGAAGATCTTGCCATCACACGGATTTTGTCAACCATTTGCATTCTTTCTTCTTCTGTGAAATTACGAAACTGGACACCTTCCACCACTTCGTCTTCACATACTTCTTGACCCGGATCAAGTATCCCACATTCGGTGGCTATGGCTTTTGCTGTGAAAACATTGTCTCCGGTTATCATCTTGACTTGAACTCCAGCAAACTTGCAAAGTTCAATAGCTTCTTTGATGCCGGGTCTACATGGGTCCTTCAACCCGACTATCCCGAGCAAAGTAAACCCTTCTTCTGGAAATGTTTGGTAGCTCGTGCCTTCTGGAACCTTCTTATGCGCGAAAGCAATGCACCTGAGACCACTTGCAGCCATTCCTTCGATTATATTCTGAAACAGTGTCCTTGAATTGCTATCGATTATCATTTTACGCCCATTGCTATCATAATACTTTGAACACATTGCTAGTACCATCTCTGCGGCTCCTTTCCAGTGAACATGAATCCTGTTGTCATTTTTTCTCCTAACCGAAACCCCACTTCATTTCTTCTCGGAATTAAAATGCTCGACATGAAGAACAGTCGAACTTTGTCTCACTTTCCCCATATCCATTCCCAAAACATCAACCACCCACGATAAAATCGCCTTTTCAGTTGGGGTTCCGGAGTATTCATGGACAAATCCTGAAGCGGGTTTGAAAACCGTAACAGTAGTGTTGAACCCGATTGCCTCGTGGAGAAGTTCAAGTACTTGAATAGGAACATTGGAAGAACTTGGTTCCATGAACTCGAGACCGAGAAACAACTTTGCTACGGTCATTTGGTTCATAGTCAAGATTCCGGTTTTATGGGTGCATATAACCGTGGCTGAACCCATGGTCTCACAGGCGGACAACTTCCGAACCAAGGCTTGATCACCCATCATTCTCTTCATTGAATATGCATATGTGAATCTGACCGCTAGAGGCAGGCCTTTAGGGATGGCCACCACCATGATGGATACTACTGCCATCAAGATACCCGTCAAGGAATCTAGTGCTTCGCATAAACTCGTGTGTTTCCCATAAAACTCTTGGTTACCGTTTTCGTATTCTGGGTGTCAGGTGAAGTAACGAATCAACATAGCTAGTAGAACCAGGAAACCAACTGCAAGACCTACCTTTTCGATTGAAGAAGTTAGTTCGTTGACGCATGATTGTAATTGTGTTTCCTCATCATAATCACTGGGTTTAGAACTCATCAACATGCCCCAGTTGGTGTTCATTCCGACTGATAACACTAGCATCCGGCCATGTCCACTAACCACTTGAGAACCCGAGAACAAAAACGGATTATTGATTGTGTTTACGACTATATGCCCACTCTCACCCGTCATGCTCGACTCGCTAACTAGCAAAGAATGCCCATCAATAAACAACCCGTCTGCTGGTATCTGATCTCCAACATCCAAAAGCACAACATCTCCAACAACAATATCGAATAGCGATATCTTTTGTCTCCTTCCTTCTCTAACAACGAAAATCGTGATACCATTTCGTATTTCTGAGAGCCAGTGAAACTGTTTCGCCTGTCTGAAGTTACTAGCCACAGATACAACGACAACCATAAAGACAACCAGAAGTATGCTTCCGCCTTCATACCATCCTTCTTTGATTCCATCTTGTTTGATACCAAAACCAAGAGAAAGAACCGCACACCCCATTAGTATAAGAAACAATTTGTGGCTGAAACCTTCGGTAAGAAAGGAAAAGAAACCCTTTGGAGGCCGTTTTTGGTAAGTATTCGAACCAAACACACTTCGTCTTTCATTTAAATCTTGACCATTGATTCCATCTTCAAGATTAGTGTGAAGGGCGTTTGCTAAGCCCGTGACACCATCGAACCTGTTAAGCCTTTTCACGTCTTTGCTTCGTATGATTTCCGTGAGTACTGAGTTGTGTTTGATCAACATTGTATGCTTGATTGCCAGACATCTGTTCAATATTAATACCAACCAGAGGAACAGCAGTTTGTGGGCTGCGAATCTTGACATCTTTGCAAAGAGTCTCGACCTTAAAATAAAACAAACTCACTGGACTCGATATCTCACAGAAACTGGAACCGAACACAACTAATCTCATTTTGTTTAAACACCTGACAGTGATCCCATGATCAAGATCAGTGTCAAAGGTTTTTGCTAAACAATTAGAAGGGATGATATCAATAACAGAACATGTCGGGACTTGAGTAACGGGTGATATAACGTTTTTGGCAATGGTTTTTGTGAAACATATGATCAAGTATGCGCGACGCCATCGTTTCTTGGCTTTGGTAAGGGTAAGCATGATACGAATGTTTTCAATGATACAAGAATCGATTTATGTCCTGCTTGATGAAGCACCTTACTTAACTTATATACTAATTACTAAATTAACTACTCTAGGAAACTGCCTAGAAACAACATGGAAACTCATTAGTTTATGGATTTAGTATGACTGAGAAATATTATTATAATATGTAATATTGACAAAGATATTAAGATTAGTCATTTGGCCTATGTGGTACATCCTGGCATCCATATTATAAGTTTGATGCATATTTTCTGGAAATTACAAATATAGTTTAGTGTTTGTCGGTGGGTAATATATTAATATTGATGATTTCAAACATTAATGAGCGTTAGGTTTGGCAATCTGGATGGGTCGGGCTATGGGACACTACAGGTAGGGGTGCAAACGAGCCGAGCCGAGCCCGAGCTTGACCACACTCGAGCTCGGCTCGTTTAACTTACACAGAGCTCGAGCTCGGCTCGTTTCAAGCTCTATTTCCAAAGCTCGAGCTCGGCTCGTGAGTAGATGTTCAAGCTCGAGCTCGACTCGGGCTCGACTCGTTTATCATTTATTTTTTTATTTTTTAAATAATATAATTATTTTTATATATTATTTTCTATTATAATTTTCTGTATAAAATAATATATATATATATATATATATATTATTTAGTTATTTTTATTAACAATATATATATATATATATATATATATATATTAATTAGTAATTATTAAATATATGATTTAAAAAATTATATAAAGGACAGGCTCGTTTAGGCTCGCGAGCCGGCTCGAGCTCGATAGGTGAAGCTCGGGCTCGGGCTCGTTTATTAAACGAGCTTACTTTTAGGCTTGAGCTCGGGCTCGGGCTCGATTAAGCTCAGCTCGTTCGAGCTTTTTAACGAGCCGATCCCAAGTAGCTCGCGAGCAGCTCGGCTCGTTTGCACCCTTAACTACAGGTTCTGGTGAAAACGGTTCTAAGCAAATTGAGTTTCAATTAAAATGAGCTCTAAGCAAAACAAATTCAGGTCAATACGAGTTGTTTGAATAATACGGCCATCCACCCCCACCCACTGCTTGAAATAAGTCGTCGTAGAAATTTTTTTTTTGTGATTGGATTAGATAAATATTAGGTTTACATAATATATACATGTAGAGGAGCTTACGCGACGCATAAGTGAAACTTAAAGGCTATTGCCCTTTGAGAAAGTTTTTATTACTTAAAATAAATGCATCAAGTGTTGTACAATATATATGCATTAAAATTTATAGAATTATTTTTATTTTTTATTTTTAAACGATAACTTTCACAATTAAGTTATCTCAATGTGTGAACACGTCGCACCCGCCACCCCACCCAGGCCAACTATGTTGACATGATCGGGATCCACGCAGGCATCCGAGTTTGGCCTGACGTTCCCGGTAAAACCCAGTTGGCTCACCCCGCCTAAGGCACGACAGGTTTTAATGTTCTGGTAAAATTCGACTGGAATCAGGATTCGAACCCGGGATAACGGGTCATCCATCATGTTCCTGGCCATTAGGGCAAGCCCCGCTGATTAAAATTTATAGAATTCTTAAAATTCCAAAATGACAAAATCTAGAATAATAAAATCCATAAAACTTAACCATAGTTGATCGTTTCAATAACAAAATGTTTAGTAGTAACTTTTAAAAGTAATAGATGATAGTGATTGAATTAGATAATTTATTAGGTTTACATAATATATACATGTAGAGGAGCTTACTCAATGCAAAAGAAAACACAACTTAAAGGCTATTACCTTTTGAAAAAGTTTTCATTTCTTAAAATAAAGGCATAAAGTGTTGTACCATAAATATGCATTAAAATTAATAAAATTCTTAAATTTCAAAATGACAAAATCTAGAATATAAAAATCCATAAAACTTAACCATAGTTGATCGTTTCAATAACAGAATATTTAGTAGTGGCTTTTAAAAATAATAGATGATATAAAAATGTGTAGTACAACAAAGCCGTGTAACAACAAAATATATGGTTTTTTACCTTTTTAGTTAAATTGTCACTTTTTCTTTACAATTTCATACTAAGTTGTCCACATTACGAGTATAATTGTTTCAAATTATTCATCGCCACTTCAACTATAAGGAATCTGACCATAGTAAGTATTGTGAATTGTGATACATAAATTTCAACAAATTCCAAAGACATACGACACATTTTTCATTCGTGACCGGCGGACATACGGCAAGAATGTTTTATATGAAAGGATCCACCATTTCCCCACACCCCTTTTTGCAAGAAGACAACCAATTTATATAATGTTTATCCATACTATTATTATACTTTTCCGTCGTTTTATTATTGTTATTGAGGGCGAGCCTTAGAGCAACTTGTAAGGTTATTATTTTGTGACCTAGCTAGAGGTTACGGGTTCAAACTGTGAAAACAACCTCTTGCACAAAAATTGTAGGGTAAGACTGCGTACATTGTATTGTGAAGCGGCCCCGCCTCACAGGACCCTACGCAAACGTTGGAGCCCAGTACACTAGATACGTTCTTTTATTTTATTATTATTATTGGTCACTTATTAATAATTTTTTTAATCTGTTTAGTTCTTTTTAATGTTGTTTAGATTTCATGTGAAGAACTCTATGTTTCAATCATACTTTCATTTTCATGTAGGCCTTTTGGATATGTGCATCTCTCCAAAGGCAACATACCTATCATTTGAGATAGAATCATAGAAGCATGATTTGCCTACATTTTATCATCTCCAACCCTATGCAACATCCCAAGGTCTAAAAGAAATAATTCAATAATAAAATCTTAGGTTAGAAATGAAAGATGGAACTGTGTAGGGTTAAAAGGGCAACAAGAAGGGATCATTTGGTGGTCACAAACTCAAATCTTTTCATTTCCTTACTTTGCAACATTTAGAGAGTGTGTTAGAGATAGAAATTGGGCAAAGCTCCAAGTTTCGGTTTTTTCTAACTTAGGTCAATAAAAGATCATGTTGTGGTGATTGCATAGCGGTCGAAAGCACGTTTGGGACACCGAGCATCATCATCATCGTCATCGTCAAACTCTAGGGTTTGGTTAGACAAAAAGATAAGAACTTTACGTTCTCTTTAGCATGATAACATCAGGTTATGCTAAGAATGATGTTTAATGAAGGTTTCGTTGTGGTTAAAACGATAAACTTAGGATCTTGATGTTAACTAAACGAGTTAATCTTTTACACATTTGTTGGAGCTTACTGAATTTTTACCTTCGGTACCGGTACTATTCCGGTACCGTACCGGCGTACCATACTGGTACCGAACAGAATATTTCGGTACATGTACCAAGAAAATTTGCAAATTTCGGGATCGGCATTTTCGGTACCAGTACCGGTACAATACCGAGCTCATCCCTAAGCTACATTAAGTTTTAATTTTCTAAAATGGTCTGATGTTCAATATGGTATAAAATCTACGCTCCATAAGTTATTAAGTATATTAGCGGCTAACTATTAGCCCATAGAAAACAACCATACATGAGCCCAAAAGAAAGGAGCGTATACACTATACAGACCGAAGCCTAAACACTATGCAACCATAGTCCATAGGTCCATAAGTCAATTTTTATAGTAAAGTTACAACACGTTATAATGTCAATGACATAAATAAATATAAAATATATTTGATATATTATCTTAAGTATAACATTTATATAAGTTATGGTATAGTTACGAAAAAGTAATTATTTGGGTCAAAATTAACCAAAAAGTAAGGTTCTTCATAACTTTGATTATGAACCAACGTATAAATTTGATCGATTTGATATTGTGTAAACAATTCAACAAAACTCATATTTCATTATTAATTCTCTAGTTCCTTGTAGATATCACACGCGAACTAGTAATTGTGAAAGTATAATCATAAGTTTAGATATATCGTGTTGTGTATATTTTCGTTCAAAAGCCAAATCTTAACGATATACGCAAAGTCGGCACATTTATTTAAGGGTTTTCAGCAACATGTAAAAATGAGTGTGTTAATAATAAAGTTTCTGTATTATTATTAACTTTATGTATATTTATAGTTTTTAGGCTTTTTTATGTAAATATTTAAAATATGTAAGAAAATATTTTAAACAATATAAAATGACTTAAATTAATGTGACATCAAAAGTTGTACTTGATGTTAGTGAGAGTTAAGATCTTCATCAGCCTCTACTCTCAGATTCTAATTTACAACCACAGGATTCTAACATTTGTTTATTGTTTTAATTAATAAACTGTTAATGAAGAAACACTAAGTGAACCCTGGACAGATTATAGATAATCTGGGGGTTAAGTAATGTTTCCCACGAGAATGAGGTCCAACAGAGACGGTTGTTCTTCAGGGGACCTGCAAAACAAATACCGTAAGCTCGTCACTGGGAAGGGGGGGGGGGGTTCCTCCTTGTGACCACCCTCCGGCGTGAGAATCAGACTAGATTGCTCTGAATATAAGTGTATATTAAGAGATTGCTAGATAACAGGATAGCAGATGATCTTACCATTCCAAGATGTTGGAGTATTTATAGCCGAAGGTAGGTTTCCTAGAAGGTACAGCCGGCTGAATAGTATTCCTGTTCTACCAACAGTGGACTGTGCACAGGCCATACTGGTTGGTGGATAGGTTACGGCCAACAGTAACAAAGTCGGCTGTACTATTCCACCAACTGTAGATTATGCACGTCCCACCTACTGTGGATTATACGCAGGCCATGCTGGTTGGTGAATAGGTTATGGCCAACAGTAACACTATTCCACCAACTGTAGGCTACGCACGCCCCTCAGTAAGAGTTGGTGAGTAGGCAGCGGCTAATAGTGACAAACAGTACTAGAGGGTGCTCCTCCTCGTACTGTTGTCGGTGAGCTGTCACCCTGTGATTGGCTCATGGGCTGTTCTGGTCAGATTGTCTGTCCTATCCATACCTTGGTAGGTATAGTACAAAAGATCTTTCAGAATCATACGGACTGGCTCACTTTGGCGGGATTGTTCCCACCTTGCTCATTCCTTCATGTGACTACTGAAGTATCTATTGTCTTGTGCGTGTAGCCCTGCTGTCTGCGGGTAGCCTTCCCTGATGGCTTGTATCCGCAACTGCGGGAACAGGCGGGGTACTTCACCATTGGGAGGCTTTCCCTGCGTGTACAGCTTGCGTACTGCGCGTAAGGTTCTCTGAGCATGGTGGGTCCTGCGGGAACAGATGGCCTTTGCGCAGACGTCCCTGTTCAAGGTGAGTCTTGCGGGACCAACTGGGCTCTGCTGGGACCTACCTCTTCAAGTCCCCCCAGTCCAATGTTCTTCTCATGAATGTTCAATAAAGTGAGGTGAACTTTTGGACTTTAAGCAAGGGGTTTTGAAAAGGGTTTTTAGTTTTAAGGTTCTCCGTGGGGATTCTTCCCGCGGGTTTCCTAATGTCACTTGCAAAAATTCCCGATTTTTTTGCTTGATCTTTGGGTATGATGCGGGTAGGTATGTAACCTTCTCGCAAGTCAGGAGCGTTGAGTCTTACTTGTATATAGTCTCCATGGGGTTCTGGTGGTTTTCAACATAGTGATCAATTATGCTAAGACCACCAATTCCATCACGGAGTTTCAAGCAATATAATTCTCGACGTTCCCGTTATGCGGGGATGTTACTCCTCTATCCGCAAGCATTGCCCAGAAGATCCTTCTTGGTTTCAATTTTCTGCGGGGCGCTAGGTATGTGAAGGGTTTTGCCTTAACACTACCCGCGCTCGTCTTACGGTTACTTTACTTCCAAGGTATTCTTGGCTTCAATTCCCTGCGGGTGCTAGGTTTGTGAAAGGTTTTGCCTTAACACTGTACCCGCACCCGGCTTATGGTTACTTGGTTGCCAAGGTATTCTTGGCTTCAATTCCCTGCGGGTGCTAGGTATGTGAAGGGTTTTGCCTTAACACTGTACCCGCATCCGTCTTACGGTTATTTGTTTGCCAAGGTAAGGGGTGTTTTCCCGCTTACTTTTGAATCTTTTTTGAATTTTGAATTTCGAAATTCGAAGAGTTGGTGGAAAGATAGGAACAGTCCAAACATCTGAAACGTCGTGCGACGGTTTCTTCTGACTGTGTCAGGACGTGCAGGAAGTTATGGTGACGTGACAGTACATGGTCATTCCAGACACTTTTTCAGGCGCGTGGGCGCGATTTTTCGGGCGCGTGGCCGCGAAATTAATGGTACGCGTCCTGTCAACAGCTGTTGCCAGCCTGCTTTTTGCCACGTGTCATAGTTTCATTGCACCTTCGATTTCTCTCTCCTCCGCATTAAATTCATCGCATTAATTGCGATTAGTATATAAAGGGGAAGAGGGTCATTTGTAATTCACATCTTCACTTCTTCTCTTCATCTCTAAGGCGATTTCTGGTGAATACTCTCTTATTTAATTGAGCATTCCTCCGAAATCGTTTCTTCTTCCTCTGCAATATGTCTTCTCATGATGCTGAAGCTGTAGCCGACGATAGGAGTACTGCTGGCGAGTGCCAGTGTGCTCTACCTATCGATCTGTACCAGTATGTTGTCAGGAAATTCATGCTTGAGTCTCTTGAGCCTGAGTTTCCTGAACCTCATCAGACTGTGTACGATGCCCCCAGTGGCAAGATCGGGGTATATGCTGCATTCTTTGTTTATGGGAACCTTAGGTTCCCATTGACAAAGTTTGTGTACCGTGTCCTGGAGAGGCACGGTGTGCACCTGACCGAGGTGCATCCGATGGCGATTGCCAAGGTTCGGCACTTCGAGTGGGTGTGCCGAATTCTGGGCATTGAGCCCTATGTGGACCGCCTGATGACCTTCTATACTTGGAGGTGCATCCAGGGGTGGTACACCCTGACAACCCGGATCAAGGGTTTGAAGATTTGCGCGACCGAGCGCAGTCTCCGATCGTGGAAGCGGGAGTTCTTCTTCATTTCTGCCCGCTCCATCCCCATTGCCATGAAGTTTAAGAAGGGGCAAGCGCTTCCGAGCCTTCACGCTTCCAGCTACCAGGAGGCGGAATGGTTCGCGAAGATATCTCTTGTCCAATCTCCGGTTTACCGGTTTCCGGAGTCCGGGATGGTAATGCTGGGGATGAGCCGGGTATGGAAGGAGGCGTCTCGGTTTCCTATCCTTCTCGAATACGGTTTGAATTCTATTCCTTATGGTATGTCTTGTCTTTTTTGCTGATTTGAGTTTGTCTTCTAACTGTTTCTTTTCTTTCAGAGGGGAACAATTTGGAGTCGCTCCTGTACCCGCGGGAAGCTGACGGTCCCGTGCGGGTGGGTACTCGTGCTCTAGACGAGAACGAGTTGCCCATCCTGGAACAAACAGCGGATCGGTTTGTGGAGGTCTATCCGCTGGGCCACGAGATCCTGAGCCACCGGCGGCCAGGTAAGGCGTTATTCTATCCTCCCCCTCTCAATGCTGTACCCGCTGCTGGAATTCCTGACATCCTGTCTTCTTCTGAGGAATCCGCAGATGGTCCTCCGTTGGTGCGGAAGAAGAGGGCTGCCGGCGGGAAAGGGAAGGAGAAGGTGGCCTCCACAACCGATCCAGTGGTCCTATCTGACAGTAAGTCAGATAATGAAGAGGTGGCGGGGAACCCCGGTGGCGAGAAGACCACTGTTCCGGAGGCTACGACTGCTACCTCCGGAGTACCAATGGCGACGACGGAGGCCGGCGTCAAGAGACCGGCTCCATCGGATTCGTCCCCGCCCGTCCGTACGTTCAGGCTCAAGAAAACCCGTAAGTACAAACATCCTTCTTATCTTTGTAGATTTCACTTTATAAATTTATTGACACTTATCTTCTTGTGCAGGCGTGGATGTTGACGCATTCCAGGGTGGAGCGCAGAGGAGTACCTCTCCGCCGATGACGGTAGGCTCGGTCAGCCTACCTGAGGCGACGACCCAGGCGCCTGCGCCTGCTTCCGCTGGATCAGTTGCTCACTCCTTTGAGCCTACTGTTCCAGCCGAGATGACGTCACCGCCGGTGGTAAGTGCGATTTTTACAGCATCTTTCACCGAGCCGGCGGCTACGATTGCTGCAGATTCTGCGGCGGCGACCCCGACGGCGACCACGGCGGCCGCTACTATGCCTCCGCCACCGGCAACGACGGCCAGCCCATCAGGTACGCGCAGGGCTTATCGCCAATCTTTGCCACCTTCCCATCTGCCCGACCTTTTGGATGGATTTCCCTTAGGTTCAGGCGATGGGTTCGGTGGCTATCGGCCTGTGATCGACCCTACAGATGCGTAGGGTTCTTTTGGCTTTTATATTTTTTTCTTCATCTTTTCCTAACTGCTTTGTTTCTTTTGCAGTGTCGGATTCCAATGAAGTGTATGTTCCGCGATGGAACATCCGCCGAGGAACAACCCTTCGTACCCCTGTGGAGTGCGTGGAATGGGCTCGCCACGCTGCTCCCCATGGTGCGTTGGGGGAAGCCATGGCTAGCTACCAGGAGGGTAGGCTAACCAATGAGCTTCGGGTTCTCCAGGCCCGGATGCAGCCGCGCGTCGAGCTGCTTTGTCGTGAAAACGACAAGTTGAAAGCAGCTCGCGCCAAGGAAGTATCTCAAGCGCGGGCTCTTCGGGAGGAGAACCAACAGTTAGCCGCAGCTGCTGCGGAGAAGGAGAAGGCCTTCAAGGCCCTCGAGGTTGAGGTTCAAGCGCGACTCGAGGCCCGCTCCAAGGCTGCCCAAGCTGTTAACGAACAGCTTCGGCTAGCTAAGGAGACTGCGAGGAACGCGACCGAGAGGGCCACCAAGGCTGAAGCCGTTGCTGAGCCTTTACGCCTGGAGAACGAGGAGCTCAAGGCCAAATTAGAGGCTCTCCAACGTGCTCATGATGCCTTGGCGATGGAAGATGCCAAGAAGCTCCAGGAGATCTTGGACCAGAGGGGCGTGCTTGACCATACTGAGAGGAAGCTTAAGGGCGTCGAAGAGGCTGCCGCAAAGGAAGTGCTACTTGCCAACCTTAACAAAAGCGAAGCCGAACGCGCCTGCACCCAAGCTCAAGCCGCCCTTAAAGAAGCTCTGGTTGCCAAGGAATGGCTTCTTCGAGAAGCGTTGTCTCATGTATGTTTAGCTTTACATCTTCACGCTTTCCTTTGTTCATAGAAAAGGTGTTTGACACTTGTATCTTTTTTTGTAGGTTGTGAATCGGGTCTTCTCAGAGACTACCTACGATGATGCCATGAGCGCAGCCCTCAACGCTTCTCATGAGGATGGGGAAAAGGCCGGCTTCCTGCTTGGTCTAGGGTTCGTTGAGAGAGGCTTCCCGCCTTCCAACTTCCCTTTGTTCGATGTGGACACCGAAGCTGCATATGACCAAGCGGTGAACCAATATGCCGCCTTTCCGCATCCGGTGGTGGAGAAGGTGAAGGAAGTCGCTGCTGCTGATGATGGACTTGCTATCCTCAAGGCTTTCCTTGAACCGCCACGCTCTACTGATGGGGCGGGTCCAAGTGGAAGTGGTCCTGAAGCTTGATTCTGAAGATCCCTTCCCGCTGCTAGGATAGACTTTGTATAGATTTACTTTGTAGGCGGGTAGTTACCCGGCCATTCTTGTAACGAACAATTATGAAATATAAATCTTTGTGCGGCTAAGACCGCTTCTTTCATTGGATTCCTTGCTTTATATGACTTGCATACTTTAAATTAGCAATTTTCCAATTGTTTTTAGAATAAGTTAACCTTTGAACGTGGTAGATGATAGGTTGAAGTTTTGCTTCCTTGTTCGTGATTGTGCGGGTAAGACCGTCACTTGCACTTACAAGGATGGCTAAACTTTTACTTACATCTGACCTGCGTGTAGGTTTTCCTCATCCTTTTTTAGTATAAGTTAACCTTTGGACGTGGTAGATAAGTTGAAGTTTTGCTTCCTTGTTCGTGATTGTGCGGGTAAGACCGTCACTTGCACTTACAAGGATGGCTAAACTTTACTTACATCTGACCTGCGTGTAGGTTTTCCTTATTATTTTTTAATATAAGTTAACCTTTGAACGTGGTAGATGATAGATTGAAGTTTTGCTTCCTTGTTCGTGATTGTGCGGGTAAGACCGTCACTTGCACTTACAAGGATGGCTAAACTTTACTTACATCTGACCTGCGTGTAGGTTTTCCTTATTATTTTTTAATATAAGTTAACCTTTGAACGTGGTAGATGATAGGTTGAAGTTTTGCTTCCTTGTTCGTGATTGTGCGGGTAAGACCGTCACTTGCACTTACAAGGATGGCTAAACTTTACTTACATCTGACCTGCGTGTAGGTTTTCCTTATTTTTAGCGTTGTTTATGCGGGTTTTGCCGCCTTCCACACGCAACTACTTCTTCACACATTGATGCGGTGAATACCGGCACATGGGAAGTTCATAAGTTAAAGGTAAGGCTATCAACACATTGTGAAAGGAGAATCATTTCCATTAGAAGTGGCTCTAGGCCTTTTCTTTACAAGTTTGGAATTGATCTACATATAACATTTGCGTAATTGAGCTCCATTCCATGTTCTTGGGATGGGAGTACCATCGAGCCTTTAAAGCCGGTATGCGCCTTTTCCCAGGACTTCTTTGATAATGTATGGCCCTTCCCAGACCGGGGCCAGCTTTCCTGGGCGCTCTTGGTTTGAAGCCTCGTTGTTACGCAGTATGTAGTCTCCTATACTGAAGTTGCAGAGTTTTACCCGCGTGTTGTAGTACTTTTGCATTTGTCGTTTGTAGTTCTCTTCACGCACTGCGGCTAAGTCTCTGCGTTCCTCGGTTAGCATAAGATCCAACCGTCTTTCCGCATCATTGTCCTCTGGCTGACTCAAGACCCTTGGTGAGGGTAGACCAATTTCGACCGGGACCATGGCTTCAGTGCCATAAGTGAGGCTGAACGGGGTTTCTCCCGTACTGGCCTTCTTCAGCGTTCTGTTTGCCCAAAGGACGTGCGGAAGCTCGTCCACCCAGCCGGATCTGTGTTCCGATAGTCTCTTCTTGATGCCTTCGACGATGCTCTTATTTGCTCTTTCCACCTCACCATTACCTTGCGGGTGTGCCACTGAGGTAAAGGTGTGGGTGATTTGAAGTTCTTTTAGCCACTGTTGTAGCTTCTTGTCAGCAAAGTTGGTGCCATTATCGCTCACCAAATTCTGTGGAAGTCCAAAACGACAAATAATAAATTCCCAAATAAATTTTTTGATATGTTTCGCGGTTGTTTGGGCTAAAGGTTTTGCTTCTATCCACTTGGTGAAGTAGTCGATGGCTACCACTAGGAACTGAACATTTCCTGCTGCTGTAGGAAATGGGCCTGTCACATCGATGGCCCACTTCTGAAATGGCCATGAAGAAGTGACTGGAACAAGTTCATTCTTCGGGCGGTGCGTGTTGGGTGCGTAAAGCTGGCAAGACCTGCATTTTCTGATGTATGCCAGTGCATCCGTATGCATCCCCGGCCAAAAGTATCCCGAGTTGTTTAGCTTGGCTACAACAGCGCGGGGACCTGCGTGTACTCCACAGATGCCTTCGTGTACTTCCCTTAGGAGGTAGTCAGCATCTTGGTTGTCCACGCATCTTAAGAGTGGGCCAAGAAAGTTACGTCTGTAAAGGATGTCATTGACAAGTTGATAATTCAGTGCTTTACAGCGTAGTTTTCTTGCCTGTGTTTTTGACTCTGGTAGTGTTCCTGCTGCAAGGTAATTTATTATTGGTGTCATCCACGTTTCTGTACCGATTTGGATGACACAAATTTCCTTCTGCGGGACTGATGGTGCTTCGAGGAGTTCAATGCGGATATCTTTTCCCAAGTGGGTGAAGGCTAGTGATGCAAGCTTGCTTAACGCATCCGCAGATTTGTTTTCGCTGCGCTTGACATGTATGACTTTACAATCATTAAAATCACGCATAAGGGTTTTTGCCTGAGCGAGGTACATGGCCATTGTGTCGTTCACAGCCGTGTACGTCCCATTTATTTGGTTGGCCACCAGCATGGAATCCACGTGGGCTTCCAAGTTTTTCACTCCCATCTTACGCGCAATTCTCAATCCGGCCAAGAATGCTTCATATTCGGCTTCGTTATTCGTACTTGGAAAATCCAACCGAATAGCGTAAGTATATTCTTGGCCTGCTGGGTTGGTTATTTTTAACCCTGCGCCTGAACCCTCGTTACTGGCGGCTCCATCAGTGTAGAGTCGCCAGACATCATTGATGTCCTGTGCTGGGGAGGGTTGAGCCTCCTCCTGGCACTCTTTCTCCCGCGAAGCGGGGACTTCTGCAATAAAATCGGCCAGGACCTGGCCTTTTATGGCTGGTCTTGGCTTGTACTTAATTGCATATTCTCCCAATTCAATTGCCCATTTGGCTAGACGTCCCGATAAATCGGGTTTGCCTAGAACGTTTGAGAGTTTGAAGTTGGTGAGAATGGTGATTGGGTGGCCCTGGAAATATCGTCTTAACCTGCGTGAAGCGTGTATAAGTGCTAAGACTAATTTTTCGAGGGTAGAGTACCGGGTTTCTACGTCTGTTAGTATGCGGCTAACATAATAGATTGGCATCTGGATGCCTTTTCGTTCTATTAGCAGGACTGCCCCGGTTGCTCTATCTGTTGCGGAAAGGTATAGGATTAACTCCTCTCCCGGTTGTGGTGCTATAAGTGTTGGGAGTTCGATCAGGCGTGACCGAATCTCCTGAAAAGCTGCTTCCGCTTCTGGTGTCCAGCGGAAGTGCGTTTTCTTTAAGCAGTTTCTCAATGTTGACACGAAAGGAAACGACTTATCCGCATGGTTTGCCAAAAAGCGATTAAGTGCGACTAGTCGTCCATTCAGTGTCTGAGCCTGTTTGATGGTGGTAGGTGATTCCATTTTAACAATGGCTTCGACCTTTTCAGGGTTCGCTCTGAAGCCATCTTTAGTAACAATGACTCCCAAGAACTTCCCTTCTTCCATCCCAAATGAACACTTGCTCGGGTTGAGCTTCATGTTTATCTTTTTGAGCGTGTTGAAAGTTTCTTCAATGTCTTTCAACATCGCTTCTGGCTCGGGGCTTTTGATGACCAAATCATCCATATAGACTTCCAAGTTTCTCCCGATTTGGGCATGAAACTCTTTGTCCATCAGTCGTTGGTACGTGGACCCTGCATTCTTAAGTCCGAATGGCATCATTTTATAACAAAATGTACCATCGGGCGTCCGAAATGCGGTTTTGTCCTGGTCATCTACGGCCATGTGGATTTGATGGTACCCCTTATACGCATCCAGGAAGCATTTAAGGCGAAATGGTGCCAACGAATCCACCTTAAGATCAATTTCTGGTAACGGATAACAATCTTTGGGGCATGCTTTGTTCAAATCTTTGAAATCTATGCACATGCGCCATTGTTTGTCATTCTTCGGTACCATTACGAGATTTGCAACCCATGTTTGATATCTACTAACGCGTACGATGCCTGCGTCAAGGAGTTCCTTGACTTGGGTTCTACACGCGTTAGTTTGTTCAGGCCCCATTACTCTGCGCTTTTGTACGACCGGCGTAACAGCCGGATCGCACTTGAGCTTATGCTCCGCCTTACTTCGGGGTACACCAGTCATGTCAGCTGGTGCCCACGCAAAGATGTCAGCGTTTTTCTGCAGTAAGCGTTTGAGTAAGGTGCGGGTGGGATCAACGATTGTTGGTCCAATGGTAACGGCCTGGTCGGGGTATTTGCCATTGAAGGCCCATTTTTCCGGTTCGGTGATGGTTGGTTTAGCCATTTTCGGTTTGGGTTTAGATGAGACAGATGCGATGCATACCTGGGGAATGCCAGTGATCATCGCTACACCCTCAGCTGTTGGCCATCCCATCATGCCGTGGACTGAAGATACCACTGTAACATCTGCCCGAATCCGACCCGACCCAGATACCCGTTTTCTGATCCGATTCTTTTTATGATTTAAAAATTAATTATAATCTTTATAAATCTAACCTTTAATAAATCTTTATGTATATATATATTTTAAAATGTTTCTTCCGCCTCTCCTTCCTCTTCTTCTCTTTTCTTTCCGCCGTCCCGCCTTCTTTTCTCTTGTCGCCATCCCCCCCTTTTTGTTTAACCCTTGAGCCTTGAACCCCTTTTTCTCTTAACTCCTTGCTTGTCCTTTGGCTCTTCCCGCCTAAGGATGTCTGCGCAGCTCCACGCGCTAACTCCTTACAAGGAAGCCTGCGTGAAGATTTACTGTTCCTGCGCTACGCGCTAGGAACTATAGTTCTTCTCGCAGCGCGCTAAGAATTGTAATTCTTCCCGCGACGCGCTAAGGATTTATGTTCTTCCCGCGACGCGCTAAGGATTTCAGTTCGTTCCGCGACGCGCTAAGGATTTATGTTCTTCCCGCGACGCGCTAAGGATTTCAGTTCGTTCCGCGACGCGCTAAGGATTTCAGTTCGTTCCGCGACGCGCTAAGGATTCGTGGTTCTTCCCGCAAGCGCGCTAAGGTTTGTCTGTGTCAGCCTTCTGTGTGTGCCTTCGCGCTCACGCACTCAGCTTTCTCGCGCTAAGTCTTGTGTCTTTTATCTTGATTTATCCAGCCGTTTACCTTTGGTGATATCTTATCTTTTGTGCTGTCGACCTAACTTGCTTTGTCTGAAAAGTTACTTTCGGCGCAGCATGCGCGTCAATCCTATTGGTTGACAGAAAAAGGTGACTGACAATATCTTTTGAGATCTTCTTTTCCTTATCTTGATCAGTGTTTGCCTGACATATCCCATGTGCTGTGAACAGTAACCTGACAGCTTTTTTTCCCCTTTTCCTGCTGCCATATCTTTTGCTTAGATTTGGTGAGATATTTTCCCCTTTTTCCGGGATTGTGTTCTCTAGGGTTTGCCTATTTATACCCAGCCTTTTCTTTAACATTTCACACACAGACACTTAATCTCTTCTCCTTCTCCCTGCTGAAGACCTTCGCAGCGTAGCCGTCAACATAACTCCAGCTCTCCTTGCCTCTGTTTTCTTTCCCTTCTTTTCTGCCCAGACCTCGGTTAGTAAATGTTTATAATTTGTTTAAGTAAATCGATGCATATTACCTATGGTTAGTTATAATCAAGACACTAAAACCAATCGTTAAACCGATAATCTTATTTATAGGTTAACTTTGCTTGTTTGGTTCTTGCTTTATTTATCTTCATCGCACCGTTTATCATGTGAGTTATCTCGTACCTAATCCCTTTTTATTTTTAATGTTTTGGGATGTTCATGTGTTCATACAAACTTAGAGTCTTAAACTGTTTATGAACTTTAGTCGCGCAGTGTCCCATGTGTTGAGGATGTTTACTTGGCTGTTATTTGTATATGTGTATCATTAACCGCTTTGTTCGGCCTATTCCGAAGTTTTCATGGATCCATTGGATGAACACGGGAGACCAATCGTTTACGGTTTTCTTTGTTTACACTTGCACTGTATGTTTTCTCGTTTTTGTGCTCAATTGGGAGCACGGATTGAACTATGAGCTATGATCTATCTTAGGCTTGATCACAATCTGATTACACCCTTGCTAAACTCTAGACATACACGTGTTGCGCGCAGATTTACTGTATTGCATTAAACTTGATTTCTCACCAACACGCAAGTGTTTGACGTTTATTTTAACACATGTTCAGGTTTGCAGTAGCTGTTTTGGAGCTTGTGGACACGTAGGAAGTTTTCTTTTATTTTGGACCTAGATTAAAATGTATCAAGACAAGTTTATGTTGATCGAATACTTTGCTTTATTATATAATGATTTTTGTTGATTTATGTTGTCTTGTGTTGCGCTGCGCGCGCGCGATAAATGTGTATTAATAAATATTGACACCAATAGTGTCACGGGTAATGAAACAATATGTGACGCCCCGATGTATAATCCGCCTTTGGTCGGGGTGTGACAGATTGGTATCAGAGCTCGTTGACTTTAGGATAGGTGGTTAGACGTAACGACCTAGAAAACATAAGTCCCCTCTCGCGCATGAGAGAAATCTCGTGTTTGCGCGCTTATTGTTAATTACTCGTTATTTATAAATATGCTCGCGCCTGCGCAGTATATGATTTTATGTTTTATTCCGCGATCTTTCGATTTTTATTTATGTTCGTTTGATGGAATTGAAAATCCGAGAAGTCATGGTGATACATGAATAGTTGACTTTCAATTCCCATTTACTTTATATTTTTAAGTTGAAGATTGAAAAGTCATGGTGATACATGAATTGTCAATCTCCAATGCTTATTTACTTGTATATTTTATATTGAGGATTGAAAAGTCATGGTGATACATGAATCGTCAATCTCCAATACCCGTTTGCTCGTATATATTTTTTTTTTTAATTGAGAATTCGGAAGGTCATGGTGATACATGAATTGTCGATTCTCGATTCGAATTAGTTACCTTTATTAAGTCTGCATATAAAGTCATTTACTTTACCTTAACTTTTGTTAGCAACTAACTTCGCGAAACAAACTTTAACAAGGTTATACTTTGCGCTAAAACGGTTTCTCATAACATGATATTAACTAAAACTAGAACTTTTATAGAATGCCTCCGCTATCAGCTCGTCATCAGAGGAGAGAAGCCGCGCGCAGACGTAGGCAGCAACGTTCCCAGGAAATGGCCGCCGCGATAGCCCAAGCCTTAAACCAAAACAATATCAACCACTCTGGTTACAATATTAAATCCTTTAATGCGGGTAATGTTGGGTTTCTATAGGATTTAACAAACTTAGTTAACCAATTAACTAGTTATAATATATGCGGAAACGTGATAGACAAACTAAACATATGAACAACCTAGTTTATTCATTTCAAGATTACCAATAATCTATTTACTAGAAACCCGAAGCTAGGATCAAATGATACGGGAACAACTAAACTATCAAAGCATATAAACACTTACAATCTTAACCCTTTAAGAGTTTAGTGGATGTTGAAGAAGATGATGATGTGAATGCTAGATTTTCAAAGAAAAACCCTCAAACGGAATATACCCCGAGCCTCCAACACGCACCGAGCTATGCTAGGGAGCTTGAACACGAAAAACCCGAGACCCGAAATCTTTCTTCTTTGGCCGTGAGCTAGAGAGAAAGAGAGAATGGGTTGTGTTTTCAAAATGGTTACTTGAAAGTTGTAAGAACTTGATTACTCACTGCATACATAAGATTTAGTTATATACAAGTCCACACTCAATCTCTTTTTGCATGTTGACAATATGACAAGTTGGTGGGGTGTGGGGCCCACCCAAAACCGGCCCCAACATTATTATTATTTTTTTTTTTTTTTTATTTATTTTATATATTCTATACTTTATAAATATATAAACACCCCATCTTTTATAAACCATTTTATAAAAGAATACATAGTTAAATAATCATTCCAATAATAATTATTTAAATAAATAAATTAACCAATTAATTATTTAATACTTTCAAGTAATTATTCAGAAACCCATTTTTCTGAAAGTGTCGTGTTCTGTATTTGTCTTATAGATCTTATCTTAACAAATACATAATTGGTGTGTGTCTAACTCGTTATTGGGTATGACCCGACTTGGATCAAACATAACTAGCCACATTAACTTAATTATGTGTCTCGGGCATACGATATTCCAACAATCTCCCACTTGCACGAGACTCATAGGAAGTTAATGCTAATGGTGAATACCGCCTAACAACAGGTCACCACCCCTAGTATGTTTGACTAAGTGCCATTCAATAACATCATCCCCTTCAAGTCCATACGTGATATGATATAGGTAAGTCTTATCACTACATCCCTTTGTTTCTAGATGTCCTGTCAAATCGGAGAGACACAGATTGATCATTCTCTCATTGATTTAACTTAACAGGCCTTAGACATCTAAACTCTCAACACATAAGAGGAACAAATTCCATCTTGACTGCATACATCCTTGTTGACATCTCGTATGATATCTGAGCTCTTTCTTTTATGTCATCGTGTTACCGAAAAACGAAGAAGAGTCAAGTTATCAGACTTGATGAAAAGCCAGATCCAATATGCATCTCAGGTCAAAGGACACAATGATACTCGCCTTTACTCAAGGATTACTTATGATCAGTTGCACTAACTCCATGCAGTGATCCTTGAGAGCGGATCATGTCCAATATTTGTATCCCACAAATATCTATGAACCTTGGTGGCAAACCTATGCCTTATATTCATCACATGAATATTAACCAATCCGGGTTCATAATAGTCTTACCTTCATACTTGTTCCCACAAGCATGATCGACTACGGACGTTTAGAATAACATAAGTCATTCATGGATTAAACATGCAAAATTAGAACATAACTCATTTAATAATTAAACTTAATTAATTTCATGAGATACCCATTACATTCGTTCTTATACAAACACTAAACACGGATTTAAATCCACTCACTAGAATACCGAGTCCTAATGCACAAACATGACCCTCATGCTTTGGCCTATCGAGGAGCTTCGTGAGTGGGTCCGCAATATTTTGATCGGTATGAACTTTATGAATACATATTTTTCTCTTTTCAACTTCATCCCTTATGTAGTTGAATCTGCGCTCAATGTGCCTCGTTTTCTGATGAGCACGAGGTTCCTTGATCTGTGCAATAGCACCCTCATTGTCACAGAATATCTCTAGGGGCTCCTGAATGGAAGAGATAATCCCTAGATCCATGATGAACTTTTTCATCCATGCAGCCTCTTGGGCTGCCATTGAAGCGGCGATGTACTCAGATTCTGTAGTGGATAACGCGACAACATCCTGCTTCGAACTCTTCCAAGAGACAGCGCCTCCATTTAAGATGAAAACATATCCCGACTGTGACCGAGAATCATCTCGGTCAGTTTGGAAACTCGCATCCACGTAACCCTTTACGACGAGTTCCTCCTCACCAGACCCATATATTAAAAACATATCCTTAGTCCTTCTAAGGTATTTTAATATATTCTTGACAGCCATCCAATGACTGTCACCTGGGTTGTGCTGGTATCTACTTGTTATGCTTAAAGCATACGAGACATCCGGTCTAGTGCACATCATTGCATACATGATAGATCCTATTGCCGAAGCATAAGGAACATGCTTCATCCTATCCTGCTCTTCCTTAGAGCTAGGACTTTGGGATGAGCTTAATACGGTTCCTCTAGGAATAGGCACCAAACCTTTCTTAGAGTTTTCCATCCTAAACCTCTTAGGATTTTATCAATGTACGCACTTTGATTGAGTCCGATCAATTTCCTTTGTCTATCCCTATAGACCTTTATTCCCAAGATATATGTCGCTTCTCCAAGATCCTTAATTGAGAAACGACTACTTAACCACGCTTTAACGTTTTCCATACTTGGTATATCATTTCCAAATAAAAGTATATCATCGACATACAAAATAAGGAACATGATTATACTCCCACTAGCCCATTTATACACACACGCCTCATCACCGTTTTGGACGAAACCAAAACGCTTTGATTTCTTCATTAAACGATGATTCCACATCCGTGATGCTTGTTTCAACCCGTAGATTGATTTCTTTAACTTACAAACTTTATCAGGATTAGATGGATCGACAAAACCTTCAGGCTGAACCATATGGACATCTTCCTCAAGATATCCATTTAGAAAAGCGGTCTTGACATCCATTTGCCATATCTCATAATCAAAATGAGCTGCAATGGCAAACAATATCCTGATCGACTTAAGCATCGCGACTGGCGAGAAGGTTTCATCATAATCAATCCCTTGAGTTTGCGTGAAACCTTTTGCGACAAGTCGAGCTTTGTAAGTATCTAAATTTCCATGCATATCGGTCTTCTTTTTGAAGACCCACTTACATCCAACCAGTTTGGAGTTAAGTGGACGATCAACCAATTCCCAAACTTGATTATCGTGCATGGATTGCATCTCGGCGCTCATGGCTTCAAGCCACTTGTCACAATCAGGTTGTGACATAGCATCTTTGTAGGAGATCGGTTCATCCGAATCGACCAAGTAGCAATCATCCACAAGAAATCCATATCTCTTGGGAGGTTGACTAACCCTACTAGATCTGCGAGCAACGTGTGTATGATCAACCACTTGATCATCTTCAACATCCTCGTGTTGAAAGCTAGTATCGACCAACTGTGTATCATCCAGTGATTCTTGAACCTCTTCAAGTTCCACTCTCTTTTCACTAGGTCCTTCCATAAGGAACCTAGTTTCTAAGAAGTATCCTTTGCGTGAAACAAACACTCTTTGTCACTAGGATCATAGAATAAATATCCTATATCATCCTTTGGGTATCCTATGAAGACACACCTGATGGATCGAGCCTCAAGCTTATTTGGGGTGTCACGTTTAACATAAACTATGCATCCCCATACCCTTAAATATGAAAAGGATGGAACCTTTCCATGCCACACTTCATAGGGTATTCGATCCACCTTTTTGGTCGGGGCCATATTCAAAATACGAGCCGCTGTGAGTAGCGCATATCCCAAAATGATGGCGGTAGTGAGCTTCGTGCCATCATTGATCGAACCATGTCCAACAGTGTTCGATTCCTCCTCTCGGATACTCCGTTATGTTGAGGAGTTCCAGGAGGAGTGAGCTGTGAAATAATTCCACAATCTCTAAGATGACTTTGAAAGGTATCACTTAGGTATTCGCCTCCTCTATCGGAGCGGAGTACCTTGATTGTTCGGTTGAGCTGATTTTGCACTTCATTTTGAAATTCTTTGAACATTTCAAAGGCTTCATGTTTGTGTTTCATTAGATAAACATACCATATCGACTAAAATCGTCGGTAAAGGTAATGAAGTACCTTTCACTATTCCTACTAGTTGGCTTGAAAGGTCCGCATACATCCGTATGTATGATACCTAACAAATCCTTAGCCCTTTCATTTGTACTTTGAAGGCTCTTTGGTCATCTTGCCTTGAATACAAGATTCACACTCATCAAACGAACCTAACTCGTTTGTTTTCAAAAGACCTTTCCTTGGAGAGTATTTATACGATTCTTGTTTATGTGTCCAAGGCGACAATGCCAAATGTAGGAATCACTCAAACCCTTTTTGAGTCTTTTAGTAGAAGTTTGATATAATGAGCTATTTGAGGTATTATCATGAACCAATTCATAAATACCGTTGTTTGGTACAGCTTTAAAATAAAAGATACCATTAGATGACACATGCATTTCCGATCTTACAAATTTAAAGTCAAGTTACATTGTCTAAGAAAGGTGCACAGAAATAATGTTCCTAGTCAAACTAGGAGCATACAAAACATTTTTAAAACAACTTCCAAACCACTTGGAAGTGATAAAGTGAAGTCTCCTCTAGCGACCACAGTGTACTCTTTTGCACCGTTGCCCATGAAAAGATTCACTTCGCCCTTCTTAAGTCTTCATTCTTTTTGAACCCCTGCAACCAATTGCAAATATGAGTTCCACATCCAGTATCCAATACCATGTGTTAGAAGAAATAAGATTTAGCTCAACATTAATCATAAAGACATTACCCGAGGTATGCTCCGCATTCCTCTTGTCTTTTAGCTCTTTAGGTAGACCGGGCAATTGCGTTTCCAGTGTCCGGTCTCCCCACAACCAAAACAAGGATCATCCTTATGACCCTCGGTTCATAACCTTTTGTTTCTTTGCCATAACCGGTGATTTGCCCTTACCTTAAGATGC